>NW_025721232.1:232500-257504 GCF_922984935.1 Meles meles | reverse complement strand
TCAGTCAACAACTCAGAAGGGGAGTAGAGGGAACATTCTTCCTCCCCTACACCTACTGAATGCAGATGGACACACCCCCAGAACCCTCCCCTCACACACACACACACACACACACACACACACACACACACACACCCAAACAAGAGTTGGAATCCACCTGAATGTGGAACAATGTCACAGTAGTTAAACACAGGATGCTAGACTCACATGGCAGAATAGAACACCGATACTACAAATTATGTTTGCGGAGACGGTTTGGTGGCATAGGAATGTGCTTGTTGGGTGGCAATACTTAGTGAAAAGAAGTAGGAAACATTCGGCGGAGAATGGGTTCTCTCTTAGGAGGGGATACCAGATCATTTCAAAGGCTGGGGATGGTGAAATCAGCCCCCCCCCCTTCTTCTTCTCCTTCCCCTTCTCCTTCGTCTTCTTCTTCTTCAAGATTTTATTTATTGATGTGACAGACAGAGATCACAAGTAGGCAGAGAGGCAGGCAGAGAGAGAGGGAGAAGCAGGCTCCCCATCGAGCAGAGAGCCCAATCCGGCGTCTCGAGCCCAGGACCCCGGGACCATAAACCGAGCCAAAGGCAGAGGCTTTAACCTACGGAGCCACCCAGGTGCCCCAGTTCTTCTATCTTTTCACTTCTGTTTCTCCCCCTACTCTGTTCTTTAGGGTGGTCCTTAGGCCTCCTCCTTTTCCCGAGCCAATGACTATACCTGCTTTTTTAAGACATTGCGTCCTAAAGAGGAAGCAGGACTTCAGCTAATGGTCTCAGGAAGGATGCTTACTTCCTAGATTCATATGGATCCGCCCAACTTTGGCTTCTCATGGCTCATCGCTCTCTGCAGGACATAGGGGAGGACACGGGTCTTACCATGAAAGAAGCCCACTTGGGTGGGACCGTCGCTTGTGGAAAATGGAATCTGGGGGAAGGACTGAAAGCAGCACTGATAAAGACTGTGTTGCAGGTTAGAGAAATTTCCGCCGCTTGGACACCGCCCTGCCCCGCCCCGCCCCGCCCCGCCCCGCCCCGCCCCGCCCCACCCCACCCCACCCCACCCCACCCCACCCCGCCACCGCCACTCCCCATCCCCCCACGCCCGCCCGCCCGCCCAAAGCAAGCACTTCCCTTTGATGCCATGTCTTGTGTGTGTTTGTTTTCTTGGTTCATTCCTTCGTTCGTGCAGTTGATTATTTTTTTAAGATTTTATTGACTGATGAGAGAGACAGAGAGAGCGCGCGAGCGAGCGTGAGCCCATGAGCGGAGTGAAGGGCAGAGGGAGAAGCGGGCTCTAAGCTGAGCAGGGAACCCGATACAAGACTCATTCCCAGGACTCCAGGATCATGACCTGAGCCCCAAGGCAGACACGCTCAACCTCAACCGATTGAGCCACCACCGGGGCACCCCATCATTCATTCATTCCTTCATTCATTCATTTTAAGACTATCTATTTGACAGAGAGACAGCGAGAGAGGGAACACAAGCAGGGGGAACGGACAAGGGAGAAGCAGGCCTCCCGCCAAGCAGGGAGCCCGATGCGGGGCTCGATCCCAGGACCCTGAGATCAGGACCTGAGCGGAAGACAGCCACTTAACCACTTAACCGGCTGAGCCACCCAGGCGTCTCAGAAGTGCGCTTTCAATGCATCATCTGTTAAGTGGATCTGGATCAAGGACATTGTCACGTTTTAACCTGTGTGGGCCCTGCTCCTGGGCTTTCACACTTACCCGGGTCCCAAAGGACTCTGCCAAACTTCAGCATGTGGGCTCTCTTTCTGTCCTGAGCACACATTGCATATCTACCTCATTAAAAAAAAAAAAAAAGAAGAAGAAGAAGAAGAAAAGAAAAAGAAAAAGAAAAAGAAAGAAAGAAATTTGATCAAAGGGGTGCCTGGCTCCATCCTCCACCGGTGGAGCGTGGGACTCGGGATTGTGAGTGTGACTCGGGATGGGAGCCCTATGTTGTGTGGAGAGATTACATAGACATAAAACCTACAGGAGAGGTTTTTTTCCAACCCATCGATGAATCCCTCCAAAGGAGCCTTCCAAACATAAGGACGGGGGAAAAAAAAAAAAAAAAAAAAAGAAAAAGAAAGAAAACCTCCCTGGTTCCCATAAGACTAGAGTCCTAGAGCCTTGCATATGCTAAAAATGGAAAATAAACTCCGTCACTTTCTGTAGGGTCCTTCCTCACGATGACTTGGAACTCTGGATGGAAAACACACATACGCCTATGTGCACGCACACGTGCGTGCGGAAAACCAAACCAAACCGGCTAAACAAACCAAAACCCTATAGAAACCTGCAATCGATGTTGGGAAAGCAACCACCCACCCCCAGAAGAAACGCTTGCAGGCCACGTGTACAGTGTACGATAATACATGGGGAGCCTCTACTGGCAGTTGCTTACTTCCATGGAAGACATTTCAGGATACCATGAGTCGCAGATGGCCCGAGGGGGCTTCTTTCGACATGTCTGAATTGTGTGCACAAGTCGAGGAAGGCTGCTAGGAGACTAAGTCGTCAGAAACTGGGAAGCCTGTTTTAGTTCCATCCGTGAAGGCCCAGCTTCTGGGGAGGAACCGACGCTCAGGGAGATGCTCTGGTCTTCATTTGGTTTGTTTCTTGCTGCGGCTGTTGGTATCTTTGCACAAAACCTGCCGTGTTCTGATTAGAAAAGGAAAACAACGGATGGAGGGGACCCATAAGTGGTCATGCTATGTGGCCCTTGGATTTGTTTTCAGCCAAGGGGGAGATTTGGGGCCTCTGGTCTTTCATGACCTCTCCACAAAGAAGACTGACACAAAGGCTACGAGTTGTTTGCATCTTGTGTGCATCCATGGGTCCCTGTGCGTTTCCCATCTGAGATGTTTTCTCTCCCTCTGGACGCTCTTGCTAACATCCAGTTGTAAAGGAACTCCTTGCTTCATAACTGAGTTGAAAGGAGGCACCTGGAAAAATCGGGCATGGTAAGAACGAGCATCAAGGTGTTTCAGGTCACATGACCTGGGATGACATTCCCTACATTCAGACTTTTGTGTCGCTCCATCGTCAAGATGCCTCAAGGGAAGGGACCCAGTGGATGGCCCAGAGCGAGAAGGACAGACGCAAATGGAGCACACCTGGGGCGCCTGGATGGCTCCGTGGATGAAGCCGCTGCCTTCGGCTCAGGTCATGATCTCAGGGTCCTGGGATCGAGTCCCGCATCGGGCTCTCTGCTCCGCAGGGAGCCTGCTTCCTCCTCTCTCTCTGCCGGCCTCTCTGCCTACTTGTGATCTCTCTCTCTGTCAGATAAATAAAATAAAATCTTTAAAAAAAAAAAAAAAAAAAAAGAAAGAAAGAAAATGGAGCACACCTGACTTACCCCCTCCCCCTGAGATGAAGGCCGAGGCAGGCAGAGGCCAAACGGGAAAAGAAAAGAACGGAAAAGAAAAAAAGATGAGTTCAAAACTTGACCTCTCGGGGCACCTGAGTGGCTCAGTGGGTTAAAGCCTCTGCCTTTGGCTCAGGTCATGATCCCAGGGTCATGGGATTGAGCCCCACATTGGGCTCTCTGCTCAGCGGGGAGCCTGCTTCCTCCTCTCTCTCTGCTTGTCTCTCTGCCTACTTGTGATCTCTGTCTGTCCAATAAATAAACAAAATCTTAAAAAAAAAAAAACAAAAAAAACTTGACCTCTGCCGGGGGCCTTGCCCGAGGCTCCCTTGCCCCGCCTCCACCTCCGCAGTGAGACACACCCCACCCCACCCCCACCCCCACCCCCACCCCCACCCCCGTTTCGGCACGAAAATCACTCCAAGCCCCTTGGGCCACCTCCTTAGGAGGTCTAAATTGGAGCACCTTCCAAGTCAGCAGGGAGGGGCCCGCGAGGGCTCCCCTGGACTTAAACAGCCCACTTCAGACTTCCCCACAGGAGCCTGAGAGGGGGAAAACAATCGACTGACTTTTTTAGTGGACCCAGGTGCGACTTCTTTGGCTTTAAAGCCAATTCAAGGTTGTTGGTTTTATTTTATTCTATTTTAAAGATTTTATGTAGTTATTTGACAGAGAGAGAGAGAGATCACAAGTAGGCAGAGAGGCAGGTACAGAGACAGGAGGAAGTAGGCTCCCTGCTGAGCAGAGAGCCCCATGCAGGGGCTCGATCCCAGGACCCTGAGATCATGACCTGAGCTGAAGGCAGAGGCTTAACCCGCTGAGCCACCCAGGCGCCCCTGTTGGTTTTATTTTAAAGAGACGTCGTTTTGGAGCTTTCAATGTCACATAGAATACAGATAATCAGCTTTTTTTCCTTTTTCCGCCCCGCACCCAATTTATTTTATTTTAGTTCATTTCATTTCACTTCATTTCATTTTATTTCATTTCATTTTGCAGATTTTAGTTTTTTATCGGGGGGGGGGGCGGAGGGGGGAGGGGGGAGGGGGGTGGGGGGAGGGAGGGGGGGAGGGGGAATGGGGGGGAGGGGGGGCGGGGGGGGTGGGGGGGGAGGGAGGGGGGGGAAAGAGGAAGAGGGAGAGGAAGGGGAAGCAGGCTCTCTGCTGAGCAGAGAGCCCAACGCAGGGCTCCATCCTAGGACCCTGGGATCATGACCTGAGTGGAAGGCAGAGGCGTAACCCACGGAGCCACCCAGGCGCCCAACAGATTTTATGTTTTCAGTAATCTCTACACCCAATGTGGGGCTTGAACTGACAACCCTGAGATCAAGAGTCATGCTCTCTACTGACTCTGCCAGCCAGCTGCCCCTGGAATATCATCTTTCAGAGACACATGCGTAGACTCGGATATGATGAGACTGCTTAAAAAGGTCTGATTGACTTGATGGATCCAATAAAGCCCCTTGGAAATGTTGGTTGGCCTGGTCACCTTGCTTACCGAGGGCCCCTCGGCCTTAACAGTTGAATAAAGAATGCCACCTCCTGGCGGATCCCGGAACTTCATGAAGGAAATTTGGAGGGCCTCAGGAAGAGAGGAATTCACCCAAATGTACAGGTCTTGCAGGCGAATCTGATGGGAAATATTTGGCTTGGCTCCTGGATTTTAAAAAGGCACTTAAAGGTTCGATCTAGGGGAGCCTGGGTGGCTCAGTCGTTAAGCATCTGCCTTCGGGGGAGTCTGCTTTTCCCTCTCCCTCTCCTTCCGCTTGTGCCCCCCCCCCCCCCCCGGTCAAATAAATAAAAGAAAATCTTTTTTTTTTTAAAGATTTTATTTTATTTATTTGACAGAGAGAGAGATCACAAGTAGGCAGAGAGGCAGGCAGAGTGAGAGGAGGAAGCAGTCTCCCTGCAGAGCAGAGAGCCCGATGCGGGGCTCGATCCCAGGACCCCGAGATCATGACCTGAGCCGAAGGCAGCGGCTTCATCCACGGAGCCACCCAGGCGCCCCAAAATGAAATCTTTTAAAAAGAAAAGAGTTCAATCTAAAATTCCTTATGAAAAGCTCCATCCAAGCAGATAAGAAAGAAAGATCCCATATACGATCGCTTGCTCTTCTTGCTTCGCTTATGTAGATGATTAGAACAACTGTGGGAAAACTGGAATTGTTTCACAAACAAATTCATCTTCCTTTGGCTATCTTGGATGGCAATAAAGGTGACATTAGAGAGAAAGATTCTATTTCAATAACACACTTTTGGGGGTGATAGTTGCTGGTTCTGAAGAATGACCTTTGGGCCTTTGTTCTCTGCCTCTAAAACTGGACGGGATCCTGAATCCTTCTGGTTTTCTTGATTCTCTAGGACTATGACTCTGTGAACGACGGTTTCCAACATTCTCCCATTCTCCTATCTTAAAACCATTAAGAACTAAAACCGTATCCCCCCCCCCCCCCCAAGCCTGGCAAAGAAGCTCGACCACGTGAAAGAAACTTTGAGGGAACTGGCCACACTAGCTCATCATCCATAGACAGTGTTTGTGCCGGCGGCTCCATGGGCCACTCGAAATGAGACATTGGACCTACACCCCAGAACAGCCCGTCAGATTGTCCCTGCCCACTCCCACTCTGCCCAAGGATGCTTCAAGCCTGACATCTAGAGACTGTTAGGGTACGGAGTCGACCACCCCTCCATGAGACAGAGAACACTCGATAATGCAAGTCCCACAGCGTGGTTTATTTCCAGCTAGCTGGGGTCCAAGAATCTGCCCAGCGCGGCGGGTTTCAACAAGGACCCCGAGCACTCAAAGCCATGGGTTTATCGAGCATTTTCAAGGCACTTTTTCATAGCTACAGACCTATCTTGCGCCCCACTTTGACAGTTTCACTTTTTGCCACCCCGGCGTGTCACCCTGGTGGTTAAGGGAGATTTAGGTCTAGAAGAAACTTAACTTGAGTGACATTTCCCTCCACCTCGGCCTCCTTCAGTTTTATGGTGGGGAGGGCGACCTTAGGCTTCAAGGAACTGAGCTATTCATCTCTGGAAATTGGGCTATGGAGAAGATGACTTCTTTGTTGTCAATCACTAGGACATTTGTGAACCGAGGGAGACTCCTGTCTTGCAGGATTGCTGTGATCTCTGCAAGTTAACTCTTTGTTTTTTATGAACATCTGGTCCCGGTGGCGCCACCGCCACCGCCTAAGCGCCCCGGTGGTAGAGGAGTAAGTTGCTTTTTCAGGTTGGAGCTAGTTCCTCTTATCTCGAGTCACGTACGCAGTAGGGCCTGTTAGCGATGCTCAGGAAAATGGCTTCCCGGCCTTCAGGATGGCCATTCTTATGCTCACCCACTCTTACAGCGCAAGGTGCCAGCTTTTGCTTTGCCAAGATGGCTGTACTTCTGACAGGGCTAGGCTCGAGGTGGGTACGGTCTTGTTTTTCTTGGCCTCCACACCCGGAGCTGGTTTCCGGGACTTGTTTCTAAGTCCCCTGGGGGAAGGGGATCAGGGACAGTCTAGGGGTTAAACAACAAAGTTCTTGTTTCACCTCCATGGAAGCCTCTGGCTCAAATAAAAAATATCAAATAGGGCCTTACAAGACCTCACTGGCAGCACTCCAGACTTAGATACTGGGTTGAGCCCTTGTTTCAACCAGTAACCAGTGTTTTCCTTTGGGTTTTGCATAGAAGTGCCTCTTCTTAACTGCCGGATTGCTAGATGAATGAGGCAGAGTCTATGATCCTTAACTCCACTTGCTGCACCTGTATTAACTCTTCTTTGGAAATAAGAACCCATAGAGATAGGGGCACCTGGCTGGCTCGGTCGGTAGAACACACGACGCTTGATCTCGGGGTTGTGAGTTCGAGCCCCGCACTGGGTGCAGAGATTCCTTTCTTTTTTTTTTTTTTTCTCCCCCCCCCCCCCTCTAAAGATTGTATTGATTTATTTGGCAGACAGGGGTCATAAGTAGGCAGAGAGACACGCAGAGAGAGAGGAGGAAGCAGGCCCCCCGCGGAACGGAGAGCCCAATGTAGGGCTCGATCCCAGGACCCTGGGATCATGACCTCGGCCAAAGGCAGAGAACTTTAACCCACTGAGCCACCCAGGCGCCCCAAGGTGCAGAGATGACTTAATAAAAATCTTTAAAGACAGAAGAGGGGGGAGAGAAAGGAGAAGGAGTAGGGCCCCTGATAATAAAAGGCAAACACTAAGCTACTTGGCTAGAAGAAACCCTTAACCCTCCACAACCTTTGCCCCCTTCCCCAGCTGGGGGAGGGGCTCAGACTAATTTACTCATCTGTATTCTTTGATTGATTGATTGATTGATTGATTTGACAGAGAGAGAGAGAGAGAGAGAGAGATCACCAATAGGCCGAGAGGCGGTGGGGCCGGGCGGGGGGGGGGGGGGGGGGGGCAGGCTCCCTACTGAGCAGAGAGCCCGATGTGGGGCTCGAACCCAGGACCCTGGGATCATGATCTGAGCCGAAGGTGGAGGCTTAACCCACTGAGCCACCCAGGTGCCCCTCACGTGTATTCTTGGATGCCCACCGATGCCAGGTCAATTTGAGAGAGAATGAGACTATTGGGTTAGACTCTACTGTTACTATTCCTTACAAGTGTACTTGGGGATAAAATCAATGATGCCATATGGTACCAAACCGTGTAGAGAAATATCCAAGCCCTCAGAGAGGGAACTCTCTCTGAGACCCCCACCATTGGCACTAGGGACCAAAAATTGCGATCTGCCCTGTCTCAGATCCTTCCATTCCAAAGCCTCCACTGCACCCTCATTCAGCTTGAAGCAGTTATAGAAGGCAGACCTCTGCCCCTGTTCCATAGCAATGGAATGAAGGATTGACCATGGGGAATGATAACAGGGGAAAACAGAGCATGTCTGACTCCCTGTTGTTTCTAGTCCCTTTTAACCTACAGGGGAAAAGCCTCTGTTGAGCCCGGCACATAGGCATGTTACCGCTAAGATGTACAGAAACTTCTTTACCATAAACCTACCTCCCCTGAGGAAATAAAAGAATAGCCACAGCATAACTTGACAGGGGTGGTGGGAGGGATGGATGGAAACCATGCCCCATAAGGTAAATGGGCTGATGCTGGCTGAAAGCTCCAAGCCTGTTTTTCAGAAAATTGGTTCCCCCTACTGAGCTACCGTCTCGTTTCAGGCCTTGCTACCAAATACCAGGCATCTCTGCAGAAGTCTGGACTGAAGGTCGACGGATGGGGCTGCAGCTTATCAACAAGCACGGCCCTGATACTCCTTACCTGAGAGAAGGAGCCTGAGACCCCGTTCCGGTTAGACCAGCTCTCACAGCATGCCCACAGCCCCTTCTCCTTCTCCTAAGGTAACCTCCTGACATAAGGGACTCAATGATCCTCCTTCTCAGGTCAAGTCTCCACCCCAAAGTAAACATGGGGATAGAGGGTCCATAGGATGTTTCCCCACTGTGCAGGCTCCATCGTTCCCCGTGAATAATCGTTCATGTCCCTGCCCTTTTTCTTTTGAAGTTTGATTGTTATTTAGTAAGTTAGTTGGTTATTTCAGAGAGAGAGAGAGAGAGAGAGAGAGAGAGAGCGCGCGAGAGCGCGAGCGAGCGCACACGCATGAACACACGAGTGGGGGGAGGGACAGAGGGAGAGGGAGAAGACTCCCCACTGAGCAGGGAGCCCCAGAGGGGCAGGGCTCAGTCTCAGTACCCTGAGATCATGACCTGAGCTGAAGGCAGACGCTTCATAGACTGCGGCGCCCCTCCATTCCTTTTTTTTTGGGGGGGGGGGAGAACAACATGACATACTTTTATGTTTTAAAAAATTCCATTCATTCATTCATTTTCCATTATCTGTGGACCCAATGCAGGGCTTGAACTCATGATCCTGACTGAGATCAGATTCACAGTCCTGTGCTCTTTTGACTGAGCCAGCCAGGTGCTCCCTCCAGTGCATTTTTTTTTTTTTTTTTTTTTTTTTTAAATTTTTATTTATTTATTTGACAGAGAGAGAGATCACAAGTAGGCAGAGAGGCAGGCAGAGAGAGAGGAGGAAGCAGGCTCCCCGCGGGGCAGAGAGCCCGATGCGGGGCTCGATCCCAGGACCCCGAGACCACGACCCGAGCCGAAGGCAGCGGCCCAATCCACTGAGCCACCCAGGCGCCCCCAGTGCATTTTTTTAAACAACCCAGGGATCAAGGCTCGGAGTGACCATTTGCCCAATGAGACCCACACTCACCCCTCTGTGCAGAGGTGCTATCTGTGGAGCTGGTTTATGGTTCCCCATCTTCCCTCCTTCTTTTAGTGGACAGAAAGTGGCGTGTGAAACAGCCAGTGGCTATGTGGAAATGAGACAGAGGGTTTCCCTTGGAAAGCAGGTGGGAGAGGGAGGACCGGTCGAGGGATAATCAATCAACTGTTCCCGTCGCCTTAGAGGAGTGGGCTTGCTCGGCCCTGTAACTCGGTGGATGAGTGAGAACTGTCCCCTGTCAGGCCACTCTTAAGCTCTTATCCCTTATCACTCCATGCCTGTGTTTGCCTTCTGACCCCTAAGACACCAGCGTCATCAGTCCATGCCTGTGTTTGGCCTCTCCGTCCTAAGACACCACCATCCTGTGTTTCCTGTCCCTCTCCGACTGACCCAGCCACACCATGCCACACCCTCCTACCTGCACCACCCCCCCCCCCCCCCTTGGAAGGCTTTCAGGTCAGACGTCATCCTCCACATCCATGATTCCCAAAGGGTTTACCGGCATTTCCTGGGTTAGGAAAAGGAGGGGACTCTTTTTGCCCCCAGATAAGGTCAGCTCTTGAGACACGCTCTGTCTCCTTCCCCCTTGCCTCCTCCCTCCCGAAGTTTGCAAGCCACAGCCTAAGGGTTGGGGGATTTGAAGCACGCCATTCAAAGGAGAGAAGCCCCAGGCTCTGACTTTAACAGAAAACTTTCTGCATTTGAATGAAACGATTTGATTGAATGAGGCCCATGAGAATGGATCACCCTGAACCTCCCTTCAGCGGTCCTCCCATCCCCCACGCCCCACCCCTGCCGTCTTCAGGTCGAATGGAGAGCAGTAGGCTGGGGGTGGGGATGGCGGGGGGGAGGGGGGGAGGGGGTGTGGCGGGCGTGGTGGTGGTGGTGGTGGTGGTGGTGGTGCTGTTCATCCTAAGTAGTGAACGAGGCCCCGGGTCCCTAGGAAAAAAGTCACGGTCGGGTACAGATGAGTTGGTCTCTCAGGCAAAGTGGTCCAACTGTGGGCAACAGTTCTGTGGATGAGGGGAGATTTTTTTCTGGGATCATGCTCACATAGACGTCCCCGGCTGAGAAGAGGGCAGGGGGAGCCCTGGTAGGGGGAGGCGGACCCAGATCCGGAGCTCTGGACTATAGCTACTGCCTGCCCCCGGGTTGGGGGGGGTGGGGGGGTGGGGGCTGAGGGTGGTGGGGTCCGCTCACGCTGACTCCTGCAGCTCAATTCATTCTGGGAACCTTCTATTTTTTTCTGCGGAGGTGCCAGGTGCTGCGACGGCCAAAGCTCAACTCTTCTCTTTGCCTAGTTCTTTTTTTTTTTTTTTTTTTTAAAGATTTTATTTATTTATTTGACAGAGAGAGATCACAAGCAGGCAGAGAGGCAGGCAGAGAGAGTGAGAGGGAAGCAGGCTCCCTGCCGAGCAGAGAGCCCGATGCGGGACTCGATCCCAGGATCCTGAAATCATGACCCGAGCCGAAGGCAGCGGCCCAAACCACTGAGCCACCCAGGCGCCCCATTTTTTTTTTTTTTAATATTTTATTTATTTGACAGAGAGAAATCACAACTAGACAGAGAGGCAGGCAGAGAGAGAGAAGGAGGCAGGTTCCCCGCGGAGCAGAGAGCCTGATGCGGGGCTCGATCCCAGGACCCTGAGACCATGACCTGAGCCGAAGGCAGAGGCTTTAACCCACTGAGCCACCCAGGCGCCCCTCTTTGCCTAGTTCTTAAAAGGCCTGATTCTCCTGTCTTCCTGGTAGAGGGACCGAGCCACACCCTCCCATCCTGCCGGACACCCCGTGCAAATACTTCCACTTGAAGAGGGCTTTCACCTCGTTCCGAAAGTAAACAAACTACACCCACCCACACCCATCCCGTGGTCACCAATCCCTAAAACCAACCCACAGAAACCCAGCGGGTCTTCTGCAGCCCAAGGGTGCTTTAGAGAGTCACTCTCTTCAACACACCTTAGGCTCAAGGACGTGCTGCTGTCTCTCTTTCTCTGGCACAATTCCATCCAGGGATGAGCCTCGTACTGTATCGGCAAGATACAGTGCTCCTGGGAGCCGGGGACAGCAGACAACACTCACCGGATGATAGCACCCTACCTTTGGAATGACGTCCATACCTAAGCATGGTCTCTGGAAATCTTTGACATTGGCGTGCCTCTGCCGAGATCATTGCTTGGGACACTCCAGCCTCTAGAGCCGATCTTGTCTATGTTCCTCTGACCGTTACTTGCCCTTACTGTTCGCCTGATATTTTGCCTGATTGTTTATGGAGAGATTATATCCCTTCTGGCAAGAGCTGAATGTGAATCCTCTGCTCACCCCACCATGGAGAAGAATATGCACAGGCCCACACCCCTCTTCTCCTTCTCCACCATGTTGATGGAAAATGTGGGCCGCCCTCCCTCCGTCCTGTCAAAACCCAAACCTGAGATAAGGTTTAGATGTAAAGGAAACCAGAATACTGTGTTGAACTACAGACACTTCTTTTTTTTTTTTTTTTTTTAGATTTTATTTACTTATTTGACAGACAGAGATCACAAGTAGGAAGAGAAGCAGGCAGAGAGAGAGAGGAGGAAGCAGGCTCCCTGTGAGCAGAGAGCCTGATGCGGGGCTCGACCCCAGGACCCTGGGATCTTGACCTGAGCCGAAGGCAGAGGCTTAACCCACTGAGCCACCCAGGCGCCCCAACTACAGACACTTCTAAAACGTAGCAGCAGGGGCGCCTGGGTGGCTCAGTGGTTTAGGCCACTGCCTTCGGCTCAGGTCATGATCTCAGGGTCCTGGGATCGAGTCCCGCATCGGGCTCTCTGCTCGGCAGGGAGCCTGCTTCCCTCTCACTCTCTCTGCTTGCCTCTCTGCCTACTTGTGATCTCTCTCTGTCAAATAAATAAATAAAATCTTAAAAAAAAATAAAATATTTAAAACGTAGCAGCAGCATCAGCAGCAGCAGCAGAAAACACACACACCCCCCCCCCCCAACTGCAGGTGCAAGGAGGGAGAGATAACTCTCCCCCCTTTCTCCCCTGAAGCATCCTCTGCCCATTCCCCTGGGAGATGTCTCCCCTATCGCAGAAGGGGGAGTGAGTGACATCCTTTTTTCTTTCTTTCTTTCTTTCTTTCTTTCTTTCTTTCTTTCTTTCTTTCTTTCTTCTTCTTCTTCTTCTTCTTCTTCTTCTTCTTCTTCTTCTTCTTCTTTTTTGAGTGAGTGAGTGAGTGAGAGAGGGGGGGGGAACACACACACACACGCATGTATATATGTATATACGCACATATATGTATATGTGTACACACACGCACGCACACACATCTATTCTGGGCGTGCGGAAGCAGGGGGAGGGGCAGGGCAGGCAGAGGGAGAGGGAGAAGCAGGCTCCCCGCTGAGCAAGGAGCCTGAAGTGGGACTCGATCCCAGGAATGTGGGATCAGGACCTGAGCCAAAGGCAGCCGCTTACCCTTAAGGGACTAAGCCACCCAGATACCCTGTGAGGGACATTCTTATCTTCAAGGACAGGAAGTTGAGAATGAACATGAGAATTCTGGACAAACTGATCTTGTTTGTTTGTTTGTTTGTTTGTTTCTTTCTTTCTTTCTTTCCTCCAAAATCGTGTGTTCTTGTAGACTCCCCACACAGTGTAGTTACTCTGCCACAATCGCCTCTTCTTTTTTTTTTTTTTTTTTTTTAAGATTTATTTATTTATTTGACAGAGAGAGAGATCACAAGTAGGCAGAGAGGCAGGCAGAGAGAGAGGAGGAAGCAGTCTCCCTGCAGAGCAGAGAGCCCGATGCGGGGCTCGATCCCAGGACCCTGAGATCATGACCTGAGCCGAAGGCAGCGGCTTAATCCACTGAGCCACCCAGGCGCCCCACAATCGCCTCTTCTTGTTCAACCCAATATACCAGCAACTAGGATTTGCTCCTTCTCAGGGTCTGGCTTTCCTCGGGAGGGCTTTTTCATGGGACACTTTTAGGAAACAAATTTGTAGGCTCCTTTTCCTGTTACTCTGTCTCATGTCAATGTCATCCTTAGGGTCTGCCACCAACCCTGAGGTCTTCCTTTCCAGCATCTTTGAATCCTCCCTCCTTCATGACCTCGTTCCTTCCGTGCACAGCCCTCCGCTCGGCTCCCGTGCCCCCCCCCCCCCCACCAAGGCCAGACATATGGGTGATGGCCTCTCCAAGCTAAACATACTCTTACTGTATGACACAGCAATCCTGCTCCTTGGTATGCATCGATGACCCAAACGAGTTGAAGATGGATGTCTGCACAGAAACCGACACGCAGACGTTCACGGCCCCTTCACTAGGAACGGCTTGAACCTGGAGGCAATCAAGAAGTCCCTCAGGAGGAGAATGGATCCAGAGACTGGGGTACATCCAGGCCACGAAAGAAATGGCTCTCGGGGCTTTGGAAAGAGATGAGCGAGCTCTGGGGAGCTATGGGGAGCCAGGTAGGGAAACTCCCGCGTGTCTTGCTGACTGAGAGAAGCCGGTCAGAAGAGAAGAGGTGAACCCACCTCACGGTTCCAACTCCATGTGACATGCTGAAGGAGGCCAAACGATGGAGAGGGTCACGAGATCAGTAGGCTGGAGAGCCGAGTATGAACTGTAGCAGACAGCATCATGGACGGACAGGTGTGGGCAGAGGGTTTCTCCCCCTCTTGGACCAGGTTTGGCTTCAAAGGAGTGCAGCCCAAATTGGAACCAAAGGAGGCAGGATGCTTCCCGAAAAATCTCAAGGAAAAGTACTGCAAGCAACAGGAATAGCTACTGGTCAGGCTCTGGAGGAAAGGGTGGAGAGATTCAGCCCGTTGGCCTGAAAGTTGGCGGTAACTGTCTTCTCCCAGAATATGGAGGCATCGGAGTAGTTCTAGATGACGTGGAGTATTTTCTTACTTAGGGACGGTGACATTCTGAGGAAATATAGAGACTGAAAAAAAATCATGATTGCGATGGCATCCCGTGAAACTACTCAGTCCACTGAAGTGGTGAAATCTTGCCCCGTGTGAGTAATTTCCATGGCAGGCAGGCGAAAGGGACAACAAAGATCCATCGGCTGCCAGGGGTTTTGGTGGGGGTGGAGGGTGTGGGGTGGGGGGGTGGGGGGGAGGGTGCAGGTGGGTGGGTAGGGTGACTAGGCAGAGCACAGAGGATTTTTAAGGCGGTGGAACCATTCAGAGAGCTACTGTGGTGGTGAGATACCTTTGTCGAAACCCACAGAAGGAGGGGTGCCTGGGTGGCTCAGTGAGTCAAGTCTCTGCCTTCGGCTCTGGTCATGACCTCCGGGTCCTGGGATCGAGCCCCGAATCGGGCTCTCTGCTTGGCGGGGAGCCTGCTTTCCCCTTTCTCTCTGCCTACTTGTGATCTGTCTGTCTGTCTGTCTGTCTGTCTGTCCGTCCGTCTCTCTCTCTCTCTCTCTCTCTCTCTGTCAAATAAATAAATAAAATCGTTATAAAAAGGAAAACAAAACCCCAGAGAATGGACAATGTTGGGCTCTGAGTGGGTGATGATGATGCCTCAGTGTGGATTCATCCCTTGTAAGCGATACACCAGGTTTGCCACGGATGGTCGGTTGGTCGGTAGGCTTCTGGGGGAGTGGGAAGCTCTCAGGGAGCAGGCCTGTGCCTCTGAGTGTTGGGGGGCGGGGCAGGGGCCAGTGAGCCGTGACCGATGGCAGAGCAGGTGCCCTGTGGGTACTGCCCGTATTCTCCAGTGAATTTGGCTGTGAACCCAAAACCACTCAGAATAAGTAAATAAGTAAGTAAGTAAGTGAATAAACAAATAAATACAAACAAAGGCCCATGAAACGTGCGTGCGCGCACGCGCGCACGCACACGCACACACACACACACACACACACACACACACACACACACACACACGAAGGAACAAACCCCAAAACAGACAGACAGGCAGACCGGATGTGGAGCTGCCGGGGAAATGGCCAAGCAAGAATTGCAGAGATGGGTTTGGTGCAAAAGGGTGCTTTTCTTACAGCACGGGGACAGGACCTGTGGGCAGAAAGAGCCGTGCTGGGATTGTGAGGGGTCACTGGTGATACGGTTTCCAGTTAGTGGGGGTTAGGGATGAGGTCAGTCTCCAAGGAATGTGTGTATGGTGCGAGCAAGGTCTCCGAGACCTTGCGGGGCTCCCCGCTGTCAAGGTGAGGTGAGTCCCTCTTGTTTTAGCCAAGCGTGAGTCATGGGACCCTTTCGATGTGTGTCTGTGGACCCCGTGTTGGAAGAGGGATGTTAGCCTATCGTGGGCATGGGTGGCTGTCGGAGTGAAGGGACACTGACTAGAGCGAATCCTCACGGGTAAAGCATGGAACGAAATCCTTGAGGGAGTTGTAGGGGTGTTCCACCCTCTATGTGTGTCAGGGATTCATCAGTGGGTTACAAGTGGTCAGGGGACCTCGCTGTTGCCTCCTTTCTCTTGCCTTGGCTCTCTTCATCTGGTCCGAGTGACATTCCAGGTGGACAATCTCCCTGCTGGGGTGGGGGTGTTTGGTCGTGGTGGTGGACACACATTCTCCTCTACCTGCTTAGGGTCTGTGGCTGGGCCTAGGATGGCGACCGACAGAAGAGGTTCCCTGGAGAAGGGCATCCAACCGTGGGTAGGTGTTTGCCTGCCCAGGGGCGCCTTCCCAAGGGCCTAAAGACGGGGACTCGAGGGGTGCCTGGGTGGTTCGGTAGGTTGGGCCTCCGCCTTCCACTCAGGTCATGATCTCCGGGTCCTGGGATCGAGCCCTGCATCGGGCTCTCTGCTCGATGGGGAGCTTGCTTCCCGCCCCCCCCCCCGGCCCCCCCTCTCTGCCTACTTGTGATCTCTGTCTCTCCAATAAGTCAATAAGATAAAATCTTAAAAAAAAGAAGAAAAGAAAAGAAAAGAAAAATGAAAGACAAGACAAGACAAGACAAGACAAGACAAGACAAGACAAGACAAGACAAGACAGGGACTCGATCCACGAAGAACGGACAAGACCAGGGGGTTTGGGCAAGGGGCAGGCAGGCCGTGGCAAAGACAGCCCCGGGAGGACGGGGGTGGGGGTGGGGGTGGGGGGGGGGGGCCTGGTTGAAGAAGTTTCATCGACATGGACGGTTCAGACCCTAATTCTCTGGCTCCCCTCTCCTGTCTCTGGTGATGGAGGCTGGCTTTCTGCTTCCTGGTTCCTACAAGGAGTGGAATTTGAGATAACTGACGTGCCACAGTGGGCACCTTTTCGGGGTGACAGGTTCTGGTTTCCTTCAGGGCAGTCTGGGGAAGTGGCTCACGGGTGGGTCCTGGTTCCTCGGGAATCCCTCTCCCCATCCCTGGTCCCGCCAGCCATCGCTGGCTCCTCTCTTTCCGGCCATTCCCGGGGCTCCTCCGCAGCGGCAGGGTGCCTGGGCATAGGCTCCTGGGCCTGGGTGTTGAAAAGAAAATCGGAAGTTTCCCTGCCATTCGACCCTGGGCCCTGCAGAGTTTGTCCTTGCTACGGTTCTTCTGTCTTTCTTTTTCTTTTTCTTTTTTTTTTTTTAAGATTTATTTATTTATCTGACAGACAGAGATCACAAGCAGGCAGAGAGGCAGGCAGAGAGAGAGCAGGAAGCAGGCCTCCTGCTGAGCAGAGAGCCCGAGGTGGGGCTCGATCCCAGGACCCTGGGATCATGACCTGAGCCGAAGGCAGAGGCTTTAACCCACGGAGCCACCCAGGCGCCCCTTCTTCTGTCTTTTTAATCGCCTCTGGGATGATCAGGGATGGACTCCCTGCCTCTCAACCCCAGACTTCATGTCCCTTTGGAATTAGACATAAAACGGCCTCGCTGGTTTTCTGAGTCGGTGGCCTTGTCGTAGACACGACCTGCTCGAAGGGACCTGACCCTGAAAATCTTGGATTTCTTCCTTGCCCTTGGCTGTGTGGCAGACTTCCCATACGGAATGGATTGTACACCCCCCCACCCCCCCCACCCCCGTTCTCCTAGTGACCCTGATCCGACCTCTGGGAGCGTTTCCTCATTTTGTCTCTCTCTGAGCAACACCCTCTACCACTACCACCACCCCCCCCCCCCACCTCCCACTCCCGGCTGATCCCTCAGGCCTCTGTGTGTCCTTTGCCCTTGGGTCCCCTTCAGAGGGTGTTTCACAGAGTCTAGGGTTTTAATTTTGGTGACTTCCAACCCCTCCGTTTCTTTTTTTTACGGATCGCGCCTCAGGTGTCCAGTCTTAAACCCTCTTTGCCTGGCCCTAGATCCCCAGCTTTCCCCCTAGAATCCTCCCCCAACACACACACACACACACACACACACACACACACACACACACACGTGTGTTCCGGTGTTCTGTTTCCCATGGAAGTGTGAGATCCGTTTGGAGTTCACATTTGTAGGAGGGGTGAGATCTGCCTGTTTGGATGGAAGCTTTCCTCTTCCTCTTTCTTTCTTTCTTTCTTTCTTTCTTTCTTTTCCCTCCTTAAAAAAGAATGTTGTTGTTGTTGTTGTTGGTGGTGGTGGTGGTGGTGGTGGTAGGGAGGGAGGACGAAGGAAGGAAGGAGCGAAGGACCCGAAAGGAGGGTCAGGGAGAGGGAGGTGAGAAGCAGAGTCTCTGCTGAGTAGGGAGCCCCAGTGGATGGATGCGGGGCTCGATCCCAGGACCCAGAGATCATGACCTGAGCTAAAGGCAGAGACGTTTCACCGACCGAGCCACTCAGGCACCCCAGTTGTCTTGTTTCTTTGCCTGCCTGCCTGCCTGCATGTTGGGTCTGTGGATGTCTGATGACTGACTGTCCTCTGATTTCGTGGGGAGGTGGGCCATGTTTCCTCCTTTGAACGGCCTTTGCGCTTGGGCATATCTCTTTCGGTATCTGTTCCGTGCCATCGATTCATCGACCGACCGACCGTGTCTGTCTGTCTGCCAACATCGCAGGGTCTCCATGGCCTCTGCAAAGAAAGCATTCGACCAGGGGCGACTTTATTTCCGATTTTTGCTTTGTTTTCCTTTGTTGTGTTTGACAGACATCGCCATAGCGGTTCAAATTTCTTGGGCGTGTCAGCTCTGTACACCCACCCAGGGTGGCCCTGGAACTCAGGACCCCCACAGATCAAGAGTTGCCTTCCTTGGGGGTCCTCCGGACCGAGCCAGCTAGGTGCCCTGAAAGACGTGTCCTTGAAACACAGGTGTGAAGTCTGCGCCCATGAACTTTGCACTGGGAAACCTTATTTGGATCGTCACACTCTTGGGGAAATACTGCTGAAAGAACGTCGTGTAGCCAACGATGGAGGAACCGACTTGGGAGGAAAACCTTCTTTTCCAGGTTCTGCTGTTTGGTCAATTCTCTCGACTCAATAGGGGCCCAGCCTTCAGAGTCACAGTATTTGCTTGATGTCTCTCTTGTCTGCGTTTTCCTCGTGTACTTTTATAGTGAGTGCTCCGGATGGATGGTTGACAGAGAACAGTTTACATCCCGGGGCATGTGTGTGTGTGTGTGTGTGTGTGTGTGTGTGTGTGTGTGTGAGAGAGAGAGAGAGAGAGAGAGAGAGAGAGAGAGGGAGGGAGAGGTGTGTGTGTGGGGGGGGGGCACGGCGGGGGTGAGATGGGTAGGGATTGTTGCAAAGTGGGATCAGGGATTCACGGAGGTGAGAAGGCGGCAAAGAGAAAGGCTTGGAAAGGAAGCCATGAAAAAGCCCATGTTCAAATGGTGAAGTTTCATGGGAGAAGAGTTACCTCTAATCAAAGGCATTCTTGCTGGACAGTAGCTTCTGCCCTCTCCGCTGGGGGATAGGAGGGCCAAGGTTTTGAAAGGTTCCTCCTGGGCTTTTGTAAAGCACAAAAGCGCCAGAGCACCTAGACAGGATGCTGCTGCTCTGTTGCCCTCTAGTGTCCTCTCCCCCTGCCACCGCTGTTTCTGTTTTCCTCTGACCCCACTTCCTGCCCAGGGGTGTTTATCTTGGATAGATAATGCTGCTGCTGCTGCTGCTGCTGCGCGCGCGCGTGCGTGCGTGCGTGGTGTGTGTGTGTGTGTGTGTGTGTCTTCAAGGTTTTATATTTTTAGGTAATCTCTCCACCCATCCATCCAGCGTGGTGCTGGAACTCAGGACCCCCCCCCCCCCCCCCCCGCAGGTCAAGAGTCGCAGTCGTGTGGTCCTCAGAGGGAGCCAGTCAGGCGCCCCGAGATACGTGTACTTGAAAATCCAGCAAACAAAGAAAAGAACCAACGAATAAAGTTTTTTGTTTTTTGTTTTTTTTTCCTTCACAGGCCGGGGGAAGTTCTACGCCTTGTCCCCCCCCCGCCACACATCAGGGGATAGTTAGTTCATCATCAATATTTACCTCTTCTCAAGCACCGGCCCCTCCCCTCCCCGCCCCGCCCCGCCCCGCCCCGCCCCGCCGCCGTGTCCTAGAGTTGGACCGCGCGGCTGTTCCGGAACTGGATTTCTTCAGTGAATGGCTATTTTAACTCTCTCTCTCTCTCTCTCTCTCTCTCTCTCTCTCTCCCTCCCTGTTTTTTTTTTTTTTTTCTTCAAGATTTTATTTGTTTGACAGAGAGAGGTCACAAGTAGGCAGAGAGACAGACAGAGAGAGAGGGGGAAGCAGGCTTCCCGCTGAGCAGAGAGTCTGATGTGGGGCTCGATCCCAGGACCCTGAGACCATGACCTGAGCTGAAGGCAGAGGCTTCACCCCCTGAGCCACCCAGGCACCCCTATTTTAACTCTCTTCCTCCCCATTCCGTGCCGCCTCCCTGCCGTCCCACCCCCCCTCCACTGCCCCCCACCCCCGCCCCGGGGTTTATTCCGCTTTTGGTCACGGATGCCACGACCCTGCCTTGGCACCGATGTTCCCCACAGCTGTTTGTTGTCCTTAGACATCATCGTGGTACGGGCAGAGACAGGTTCAGTGAGCACCTTTCTGGGGGTGTGTGTCAGTCACCCCCTTTCCGTCCTCCCGAGGTGTCATCGTTGGCTTCAGAGTAGACCTCCTGCCCTTGAAATGCTAGGAAAAAAACGGTTCATCCGTTGTTGGTTTAGGAGTGCGCGCGTGTGGGATGCCTGGGGGGGGGGGGGGCCTCAGTAGATGAAGCCTCTGCCTTCAGCTCAGGTCACGATCTCAGGGTCTTGGGATCGAGTCCCGCATCGGGCTCTCTGCTGGACAGGGAGGCTACTTCCTCCTCTCTGTCTCTCTGCCTGCTCGTGATCTCTGTCTGTCAAATAAATAAATAAAATCTTCAACAACAACAACAACAACAACAACAACAACAACAACATTAAAGGAGTACTCGCGTGGGTCTCGGTTTTACAGTCCCTGCCCGGGGACATTTGTCTAAGTCCTCCCGGAGGCCCGGGCGCCCGCTTGCTCACATGCCACAGTGGGAAGCTGGTGCCTCCAGGCCTGCCGGGCCGCCGGGGGTGGGGGTGGGGTGGGGTGGGTGGGTGGGTGTGTGTGTGTGTGTGTGTGTGTGTGTGTGTGTGTGTGTCCCCCGTGGCGAATCGGGCCCCCCCCTTCCGGCGGCAGCGGCCCGGACGCGTTCCCCAAGTCTCCCCTGGGCGAGCTGGAGTCGCGCCGTGCCTGCCGTGAGCTGCCGAGGCTGACGCCCCGGGGCCGCGCGCCCCTCCGAAGTGGGCCGGGAGGGGATCGGGCGGCCTGGCGGCCGGCCTCGCGACTGTCACTGGCCCTGCGTTCCGGATCTGCCTCGGTGTCTTTCGTGGCGGTTGTCTGGCGGCACCTGGCGGCCGCTTTTATATAGCGTCTCCCCGCCGGAACGTGGGCGATGTCGGCAAGGGATGGCATTTGGCCGCGGTCCCCAAGCTGGAGTTCCGGGAGGCCGGCGACACTAGAGCGATCGTCCCCGCGGTCTCTGGGGCGTCGGCGCGCGATCGGCTCGCGGGAGATTGAAACCCCAGGTATATGGGGGAGCAGCGGCGCCGCCCCCGCCGTCGCCGCCTTCTCCTCCTCCTGGCTCTCGCGGAGGGGTGTTGGGGGCTTCCTGGAGGGGTCGACCAGCACCCGCCGGTGCCCCCTCCTCCGCCCGCCTGCCCGCCGGCGTGGGAATGGGAGACAGTGTGTGCGTGCGGTGCGAGGACGCCGTTCGGCCTGTGGCTCTGGTCGTTCATCGGGCCTTCCGTGTCCCACGTGTCCCTTGTGTCCCGTGTCACACTCGGGCGGTTGGGGACCGGCCCGAGCCTCGCCGGGAAGCCGGTGGATGGCGCGAGGGGTCCGTCCGCGGGCACGCGTGGGGTCCTGGTCGTCGCCCCCGATTTTCTCACCAAGTTTTCCGAGGCCCGCTGCGTAAGGTGGGGACCGGCTCGGACCGGCTCGGACCGGGCCGGGCCGGCCGTGCGGGCGGCGCCACGCCGCGAGGGGAGGCACGGGCCGCGATGTCCATGGAGGTCGGGCCATCAGGGGGCGCCTCCGCGGGTCCGCCCCCTCTCCCAGTCCCAGCCCGGGAGCCGGCGACCGCTCGGACCGGCTCGGACCGGCTCGGACCGGCTCGGACCGGGCCGTGGCGGCCGTGCGGCGCCACGCGGCGAGTGGAGGCACGGGCCGCGAGGGAGAGGGAGAGGGAGAAGGAGGCGAGGGCCGGCAGGTCCCTCCGCAGAACTTGATTTTTTTTTGAGGGCCGGCAGGTCCCTCCGCAGAACTTGATGATTTTTTTTTTGAGGGCCGGCAGGTCCCCTCCGCAGAACTTGATTTTTTTTGAGGGCCGGCAGGTCCCTCCGCAGAACTTGATTTTTTTTTTGAGGGCCGGCAGGTCCCTCCGCAGAACTTGATTTTTTTTGAGGGCCGGCAGGTCCCTCCGCAGAACTTGATTTTTTTTTTGAGGGCCGGCAGGTCCCTCCGCAGAACTTGATTTTTTTTGAGGGCCGGCGGGTCCCTCCGCAGAACTTGATTTTTTTTTGAGGGCCGGCAGGTCCCCTCCGCAGAACTTGATTTTTTTTTTGAGGGCCGGCAGGTCCCTCCGCAGAACTTGATTTTTTTTGAGGGCTGGCGGGTCCCTCCGCAGAACTTGATTTTTTTTTGAGGGCCGGCAGGTCCCCTCCGCAGAACTTGATTTTTTTTTTGAGGGCCGGCAGGTCCCTCCGCAGAACTTGATTTTTTTTTGAGGGCCGGCAGGTCCCCTCCGCAGAACTTGATTTTTTTTTTGAGGGCCGGCAGGTCCCCTCCGCAGAACTTGATTTTTTTTTTTTTGAGGGCCGGCGGGTCCCTCCGCAGAACTTGATTTTTTTTGAGGGCCGGCGGGTCCCTCCGCAGAACTTGATTTTTTTTTGAGGGCCGGCAGGTCCCCTCCGCAGAACTTGATTTTTTTTTTGAGGGCCGGCAGGTCCCTCCGCAGAACTTGATTTTTTTTGAGGGCTGGCGGGTCCCTCCGCAGAACTTGATTTTTTTTTGAGGGCCGGCAGGTCCCCTCCGCAGAACTTGATTTTTTTTTTGAGGGCCGGCAGGTCCCTCCGCAGAACTTGATTTTTTTTTGAGGGCCGGCAGGTCCCCTCCGCAGAACTTGATTTTTTTTTTGAGGGCCGGCAGGTCCCCTCCGCAGAACTTGATTTTTTTTTTTTTGAGGGCCGGCGGGTCCCTCCGCAGAACTTGATTTTTTTTGAGGGCCGGCGGGTCCCTCCGCAGAACTTGATTTTTTTTTGAGGGCCGGCGGGTCCCTCCGCAGAACTTGATTTTTTTTTTTGAGGGCCGGCGGGTCCCCTCCGCAGAACTTGATTTTTTTTGAGGGCCGGCGGGTCCCTCCGCAGAACTTGATTTTTTTTCTAAGTCCCGACTTGGGGACGACAGGCGGACCAGGGGAGGAGCTACCCGGCCAGGCCCGGGCGGCTCCACCTCCCTCGAGTCCGTGGTCGGTCCCGGCTGCCCGCTCCCCCACGCTCCAGGGGGTCGACCAGATGGCCCTGGGGGTTCCGTGGGGCGCCCCCCCCCCCCCCGCTCTTTGCAGGGTAATGGAGCAGTGTTTGGGGCCAGTGGCCAGGCCACGGTCCCACGAGGTCCCGGTGACCCGTGGCTAGGCCCCGCCAGATGGCGTAGCTATTTTGTCCCCGGAAAGGAGCAGGTTTTGTTGCCAGGTAGGTGCTGACACGCTGTTTGAGTGACTCGCCTTAGCGATGTGGGCCTCTGGGTGCGTGCGGGGCTCTGGGCTTGGCCGTGGTGCCAAATCCGGCTCGGCCCTCGCTCGTTGGAGCCGTCCGCGTGGGCCTGTGCGCCGGCTCTCGTGCCCCCAGCTGGTCCCGGGCTGTGGTGCCACCTCTGGTCTCCAGCACCCGAGGGCGGCGTGGGCAAGTGGCGTGGGTCCTTTATCCCGTTCACTCCACGCTGTGGGCGCCCGGCTGCGGCCGTGGTAACCCCCGCTCCGTTCCGCAAGGCTCCGTGCCACGTGTCAGGCGTTCTCCTTGGGTTGCCCGGCTGCTCTTGCCCTGGGCTCGAGGGGTGCCGGCGAGGCTGAAAGCAGGTCCCTCTGGTCGGTTGTCGTCGCCAGGCGTTTCCCCCCTTGGGTTCCTCCTTGGGCACGTTTTCGCTGATCGATGTGGTGATGTCGCGTTCTCCCGGGCCGGGTCTAAGCCGCGTCAGACGAGGGACGGACATTCATGGCGAATGGGACCGCTCTTCTCGTTCTGCCCGTGGGCCCCTCGCTCCTCCTCCTCCTCTGCCACCCGCTGCCGTGGGGGGGTGTTGAGGGGAGGGTGCGGGGGGGTTTGTGGGCTCCGGCCCGACTCTGCTTTCCCACGGTTCTCGCCTCAGGGCGCCCGTGGGTGTGGGGTCCAGCTGACGCAGCGGACACTCTCGCTTGCCGCTCTCGGCTCCTTCACGCGGGGTGAGCCGCCCTCCCTGTGTCGGGGAGGGCCATCCCGAGGCCGCGCTGCTCACCGCCCGGGCGTGCTGAGCGCGTGGCGCCTGGCCCTCTGTGGTGCCCCTGGAGCGCTCCAGGTTGTCTCAGGTGCCTGAGGCCGAGCGGTGGCGTCGTTTCCCGTTCCCAGCGACCCCCTCGGGCTGCCGCTGTCGGTGGTGTGTCCGGAGAGCGGGTGGTGGAAGTCGGTAAGGGAGGCCCACCCGCCCCCCTCTGTGGGGGTGCGGGCACCTCGTCGTCCTCTGGTGCGCGTCGTGCCAGGGCGGTGTGTGTGGACAGGACTTGGTGGGGCGTGTGAGTGACCGCGCCGGGCCGAGCCAGCGCTGCGGCGCCTGGCCAGCCGAGGGCTGCTGCTTCTCTTTGCCCGGCATGCCGTGCCCGTCTCCGCTCCTCTCGTGGCCTCGGTGTGGAGGCCTGAGGTCCCTTCCGGGCGGGGATGGGAGCATGGCGTGCGTAGAAGAGGCAAAGGCGGTCCCCTCGTGGGGCTCTGGCCGCGGGTGCTCAGGATTGTCCTGGGCCTGTCCCTTGCCGCAGACCCACCCCCGCCCCCTCCCAGGCCCTGGAGGCCTTTGGGA
>NW_025721232.1:187500-217500 GCF_922984935.1 Meles meles | reverse complement strand
TTCCATCCCAGGACCGTGGGATCGTGACCCGGGCCGAAGGCGGCCGGCCGCCCAACCGACTGAGCCACGGACGCACCCCGGACGGACCTAGGAACAGTTGTAGTGACGTGATTTTTTTTGGAAGATTTTATGGATCGATTGGACAGACGGAGATCACAAGTAGGCAGAGAGAGAGGAGGGGGCTCCTCCTCCGAGCAGAGAGCCCGATGCTGGGCTCGAACCCAGGACCCTGGGATCATACCCTGAGCCGAAAGCAGAGGCTTTCACTCACGGAGCCACCCAGGCGCCCCTAGTGCCATGATGTGGACGGATCGTTGGAGACATGGGAACCGGTGTTCTTCTCGAAGCGCCTTCTGCACCGTCACTTCCACAGACCTGAACCTTTAAGGTGGACCTGGGGAGACCACTGTCAAAACGGACACAGGCGCCGCTGTTCTCCAGAAAGTTCGATCGACCCTGGGACGGCTATCCACTTTCCCTTTCTCTGAAATGACCTAGGACACCCCTCTTCTGGCCACCTCCTCTCTTGCTCCCCCCACCCCAACGACCCATCATGGGACCTTCCCCTTACACCTGCTGAACGCTTTTCCACCCCCCACCCCCCACCCCCCACCCCCCACCCCCCACCCCCCACCCCCCCCCCGCCTGGCCTGCGTTGGCTTGGAGTCTCTGCCGGACCCAGGACCCGGGCGGGGGGGTGGCCGCCCACAGACTCTGTCCACTCTCAGAGGTGATGAGTGGGGGTAACGCACAGAAGCTCTCAGAATACTACGCATGCCCAGTATCCTACACATCCACTCCCTGCCCCTCCCCCCCCACCACCGGTTTTGAATGTGTGCGCGGACCCACAGAGTGGAGGAATGGGCATGGACGCGCACACGCGGGCACGCACGGATGGCTAGGGAGGGAGGGACGGACGGACGAAGGAACTGAAGGGGGAAGAAGGGACGGGAAGGGAGAGAGGGAGATAGGCAGACCCACCCGCCGCCCTGTTCACCAACCACCCGCCCCGGTCACCTCCCTCCCTCCCTCCCTCCCTCCCTCGTCTACCTACCCTTTGCCCTCCCGTTTTCAAAGTGGAGATAAAATTCGCACTCCATAATTCACATACTCTTTCAAGGGACGCGGTTCGGTAGCCTTTTATTCCTTAGGGGACTCCCAAAGATGCGCAACCCTCGCCACCGTTTCCAGAACGTTTCCATCCCTTCGAAAAGAAACACCCCTACCACCCCCTGCCCGCTTCCCACCCGCGCCTCCCCCTCCCCTCACCCTGACTCTCTTCACCGGTCTCCCCCTACAGCCTCCGATCCCCCCCTCCGTCCTGCCTAGGATTGGGGTATGACGGCTGCCTCCTTCCTACCTACCCCTGGAATCCCAAGGCATTCATTAGGTCACCCGTGGCTCTCGGGTTCCTTTTTCTTAGCGTCACGTTTTTGGGGCTCACCCAGGTGTTTCCATGGATCGGCGCGCTGCTCCTTTGGACGGCGTCATCGTTCTCCACGATGAGCTTAGGAAGATGAGTGGAACGACGACAGGATGTTCGTGGGCCACCGAGTCTCCCGCCCGACCCCTTCTCTTAAAACTTGAAGTGGTACTAAACAGGTACCATCTCTGAGGACAGAAGTCCTAGCATCATCAGCAGACACTGTGGAAAGGTGTTTTGCACTGTCTCGCGTGGCCTCTTTCTTCCCTGGAAAAGGATTCACAGGCTATCCTGCACCCCTTAAGGCCAGAACGATCTCATCATGCTCTGGTGGTCCTGCGCCTTGGGTCTCGTGGCGCCCCCTTCCCCACCGAGAGCTAC
Organism: Meles meles; assembly: GCF_922984935.1. Lineage (NCBI taxonomy): Eukaryota > Metazoa > Chordata > Mammalia > Carnivora > Mustelidae > Meles > Meles meles. The sequence goes on along the minus strand of NW_025721232.1, from coordinate 215,696 downwards.
CCTCACTCCATCCTCTTACGCTGGCCCAGAAGTGAGATGAACAGCACCCCGCTTTTTCCACCAGGCGAGCCCAAGTCATGGAGAATGGTTCAAAGCCATTCCCAGGTGCTGGTCATTTGGCTGGAAAGGAGGCAGGCTATGGGGTTGGGTAGGAGGCTACCTCCGTCCTTCTGTCACCGTAGAAAGTAATTTTTTTTTTTCTTTCTCCCTTCCCTTCCCCTTCCCCTTCCCCTTTCCCTTTCCCCCTTCCCTTTCCCCCTTCCCTTTCCCTTTCCCCCTTCCCTTTCCCCTTTCCCCTTCCCTTTCCCCTTCCCCCTCCCCCTTCCCCTTCCTTCCCTTTCCCCTTCCCCTTCCTTCCCTTTCCCCTTCCCCTTCCTTCCCTTTCCCCTTCCCCTTCCTTCCCTTTCCCCTTCCCCTTCCTTCCCTTTCCCCTTCCCCTTCCTTCCCTTTCCCCTTCCCCTTCCTTCCCTTTCCCCTTCCCCTTCCTTCCTTCCTTCCTTCCTTCCTTCCTTCCTTCCTTCCTTTCCTTCCTTTCCATCTTTCTTTCTTTCATTTTAAAGATTCTTGCTTCTGCATTTGACAGCGAGATAGAGAGCCCAAGTAGGAAGAGCGGCAGAGGCCACGCGCGCCGGACTTTATCGAGCTCTTCATTGTTATTTCTGTCGTTGTTTTTCTTGTGTACCCTACAACCAGGGTGGGGCTCCAACTCAGGACTCAGATCTAAGAGTCAGCGCGCTCTATGGAGAACCAGCCAGGGGCCACTGAGCTTTTTGTAGCCTAGGGAGAGAACGGGTTTCCTGTGTGCCGGCGCCCCCCTCCCCCCCCCGCTGCCCCCCCGCTCCCCCCCCCGCTCCCCCCCCCCCCCGCTCCCCGCTCCCCGCTCCCCGCTCCCCCGCTCCCCGCTCCCCGCTCCCGTACCGCTTTGGCACACGGGTTCTTTGGAATGTGAAGCGCTTAAGAAACAGTAAGCTGTTCTTCACCCAGTAAGCTGGGTGGCTCAGGCGTTAAGGGTCTGCCATAGGCTCAGGTCACCATCTCAGGCGCGTAGCGCACGCGCGCGCGCGCGCGCACACACACACACACACACACACACACACACACACCGCGCTCCCATCGCATCTGGCTCCCTGCTCAGTGGGAAACCTGCTTCTCCCTCTCCCACTCCCCCAGCCCCTGCTTGTTTCCCTCCCTCGCTCTGTTTCTCTCTGTCAAATACATACACAGAACCTTGAGAGAGATAGGAATAAAGAAAGAAAGAGAGAGAGAGAGAGAGAGAGAGAGAGAGAGAGAGAGAGAAGGCAATAGCCCTGAGGAGGACACTTCTTTGCCTCTCCCTCTGCTTCCTGACCTGAAAGGGGGAGATAAAACTCGCCTAGGAATGGCACCTTCCCTCCATGGAGCAGGAGGAAAAGAAGACATTCTCATCAGTCTGCAGACGGCATCAGAGGAACGTGCCCAGAAAACCTTCCTCTGCCCGTTCCCTTCCATCTCTTGGCCTTCCCGTGGTGGGCTGAGCTCAGAAGCCCAAAACTGCTTTCCTCTCTCCTGTCATTTCTCCACAACCGGATCTTTCTTTGTGGAGGACATGCCCTCGACATGGGAATTCCGAGCCGCCGCCGTTCTGTGAGACTTCTGGTGTGGGTGTATTCTGCCTGGTGGGCGCTGCACGTCAATCGACTGTTTCTCTCCCTGGGATCTGTCTCTTTCTGACCGGTGTCTCAGTCAACAACTCAGAAGGGGAGTAGAGGGAACATTCTTCCTCCCCTACACCTACTGAATGCAGATGGACACACCCCCAGAACCCTCCCCTCACACACACACACACACACACACACACACACACACACACACACCCAAACAAGAGTTGGAATCCACCTGAATGTGGAACAATGTCACAGTAGTTAAACACAGGATGCTAGACTCACATGGCAGAATAGAACACCGATACTACAAATTATGTTTGCGGAGACGGTTTGGTGGCATAGGAATGTGCTTGTTGGGTGGCAATACTTAGTGAAAAGAAGTAGGAAACATTCGGCGGAGAATGGGTTCTCTCTTAGGAGGGGATACCAGATCATTTCAAAGGCTGGGGATGGTGAAATCAGCCCCCCCCCCTTCTTCTTCTCCTTCCCCTTCTCCTTCGTCTTCTTCTTCTTCAAGATTTTATTTATTGATGTGACAGACAGAGATCACAAGTAGGCAGAGAGGCAGGCAGAGAGAGAGGGAGAAGCAGGCTCCCCATCGAGCAGAGAGCCCAATCCGGCGTCTCGAGCCCAGGACCCCGGGACCATAAACCGAGCCAAAGGCAGAGGCTTTAACCTACGGAGCCACCCAGGTGCCCCAGTTCTTCTATCTTTTCACTTCTGTTTCTCCCCCTACTCTGTTCTTTAGGGTGGTCCTTAGGCCTCCTCCTTTTCCCGAGCCAATGACTATACCTGCTTTTTTAAGACATTGCGTCCTAAAGAGGAAGCAGGACTTCAGCTAATGGTCTCAGGAAGGATGCTTACTTCCTAGATTCATATGGATCCGCCCAACTTTGGCTTCTCATGGCTCATCGCTCTCTGCAGGACATAGGGGAGGACACGGGTCTTACCATGAAAGAAGCCCACTTGGGTGGGACCGTCGCTTGTGGAAAATGGAATCTGGGGGAAGGACTGAAAGCAGCACTGATAAAGACTGTGTTGCAGGTTAGAGAAATTTCCGCCGCTTGGACACCGCCCTGCCCCGCCCCGCCCCGCCCCGCCCCGCCCCGCCCCGCCCCACCCCACCCCACCCCACCCCACCCCACCCCGCCACCGCCACTCCCCATCCCCCCACGCCCGCCCGCCCGCCCAAAGCAAGCACTTCCCTTTGATGCCATGTCTTGTGTGTGTTTGTTTTCTTGGTTCATTCCTTCGTTCGTGCAGTTGATTATTTTTTTAAGATTTTATTGACTGATGAGAGAGACAGAGAGAGCGCGCGAGCGAGCGTGAGCCCATGAGCGGAGTGAAGGGCAGAGGGAGAAGCGGGCTCTAAGCTGAGCAGGGAACCCGATACAAGACTCATTCCCAGGACTCCAGGATCATGACCTGAGCCCCAAGGCAGACACGCTCAACCTCAACCGATTGAGCCACCACCGGGGCACCCCATCATTCATTCATTCCTTCATTCATTCATTTTAAGACTATCTATTTGACAGAGAGACAGCGAGAGAGGGAACACAAGCAGGGGGAACGGACAAGGGAGAAGCAGGCCTCCCGCCAAGCAGGGAGCCCGATGCGGGGCTCGATCCCAGGACCCTGAGATCAGGACCTGAGCGGAAGACAGCCACTTAACCACTTAACCGGCTGAGCCACCCAGGCGTCTCAGAAGTGCGCTTTCAATGCATCATCTGTTAAGTGGATCTGGATCAAGGACATTGTCACGTTTTAACCTGTGTGGGCCCTGCTCCTGGGCTTTCACACTTACCCGGGTCCCAAAGGACTCTGCCAAACTTCAGCATGTGGGCTCTCTTTCTGTCCTGAGCACACATTGCATATCTACCTCATTAAAAAAAAAAAAAAAGAAGAAGAAGAAGAAGAAAAGAAAAAGAAAAAGAAAAAGAAAGAAAGAAATTTGATCAAAGGGGTGCCTGGCTCCATCCTCCACCGGTGGAGCGTGGGACTCGGGATTGTGAGTGTGACTCGGGATGGGAGCCCTATGTTGTGTGGAGAGATTACATAGACATAAAACCTACAGGAGAGGTTTTTTTCCAACCCATCGATGAATCCCTCCAAAGGAGCCTTCCAAACATAAGGACGGGGGAAAAAAAAAAAAAAAAAAAAAGAAAAAGAAAGAAAACCTCCCTGGTTCCCATAAGACTAGAGTCCTAGAGCCTTGCATATGCTAAAAATGGAAAATAAACTCCGTCACTTTCTGTAGGGTCCTTCCTCACGATGACTTGGAACTCTGGATGGAAAACACACATACGCCTATGTGCACGCACACGTGCGTGCGGAAAACCAAACCAAACCGGCTAAACAAACCAAAACCCTATAGAAACCTGCAATCGATGTTGGGAAAGCAACCACCCACCCCCAGAAGAAACGCTTGCAGGCCACGTGTACAGTGTACGATAATACATGGGGAGCCTCTACTGGCAGTTGCTTACTTCCATGGAAGACATTTCAGGATACCATGAGTCGCAGATGGCCCGAGGGGGCTTCTTTCGACATGTCTGAATTGTGTGCACAAGTCGAGGAAGGCTGCTAGGAGACTAAGTCGTCAGAAACTGGGAAGCCTGTTTTAGTTCCATCCGTGAAGGCCCAGCTTCTGGGGAGGAACCGACGCTCAGGGAGATGCTCTGGTCTTCATTTGGTTTGTTTCTTGCTGCGGCTGTTGGTATCTTTGCACAAAACCTGCCGTGTTCTGATTAGAAAAGGAAAACAACGGATGGAGGGGACCCATAAGTGGTCATGCTATGTGGCCCTTGGATTTGTTTTCAGCCAAGGGGGAGATTTGGGGCCTCTGGTCTTTCATGACCTCTCCACAAAGAAGACTGACACAAAGGCTACGAGTTGTTTGCATCTTGTGTGCATCCATGGGTCCCTGTGCGTTTCCCATCTGAGATGTTTTCTCTCCCTCTGGACGCTCTTGCTAACATCCAGTTGTAAAGGAACTCCTTGCTTCATAACTGAGTTGAAAGGAGGCACCTGGAAAAATCGGGCATGGTAAGAACGAGCATCAAGGTGTTTCAGGTCACATGACCTGGGATGACATTCCCTACATTCAGACTTTTGTGTCGCTCCATCGTCAAGATGCCTCAAGGGAAGGGACCCAGTGGATGGCCCAGAGCGAGAAGGACAGACGCAAATGGAGCACACCTGGGGCGCCTGGATGGCTCCGTGGATGAAGCCGCTGCCTTCGGCTCAGGTCATGATCTCAGGGTCCTGGGATCGAGTCCCGCATCGGGCTCTCTGCTCCGCAGGGAGCCTGCTTCCTCCTCTCTCTCTGCCGGCCTCTCTGCCTACTTGTGATCTCTCTCTCTGTCAGATAAATAAAATAAAATCTTTAAAAAAAAAAAAAAAAAAAAGAAAGAAAGAAAATGGAGCACACCTGACTTACCCCCTCCCCCTGAGATGAAGGCCGAGGCAGGCAGAGGCCAAACGGGAAAAGAAAAGAACGGAAAAGAAAAAAAGATGAGTTCAAAACTTGACCTCTCGGGGCACCTGAGTGGCTCAGTGGGTTAAAGCCTCTGCCTTTGGCTCAGGTCATGATCCCAGGGTCATGGGATTGAGCCCCACATTGGGCTCTCTGCTCAGCGGGGAGCCTGCTTCCTCCTCTCTCTCTGCTTGTCTCTCTGCCTACTTGTGATCTCTGTCTGTCCAATAAATAAACAAAATCTTAAAAAAAAAAAAACAAAAAAAACTTGACCTCTGCCGGGGGCCTTGCCCGAGGCTCCCTTGCCCCGCCTCCACCTCCGCAGTGAGACACACCCCACCCCACCCCCACCCCCACCCCCACCCCCACCCCCGTTTCGGCACGAAAATCACTCCAAGCCCCTTGGGCCACCTCCTTAGGAGGTCTAAATTGGAGCACCTTCCAAGTCAGCAGGGAGGGGCCCGCGAGGGCTCCCCTGGACTTAAACAGCCCACTTCAGACTTCCCCACAGGAGCCTGAGAGGGGGAAAACAATCGACTGACTTTTTTAGTGGACCCAGGTGCGACTTCTTTGGCTTTAAAGCCAATTCAAGGTTGTTGGTTTTATTTTATTCTATTTTAAAGATTTTATGTAGTTATTTGACAGAGAGAGAGAGAGATCACAAGTAGGCAGAGAGGCAGGTACAGAGACAGGAGGAAGTAGGCTCCCTGCTGAGCAGAGAGCCCCATGCAGGGGCTCGATCCCAGGACCCTGAGATCATGACCTGAGCTGAAGGCAGAGGCTTAACCCGCTGAGCCACCCAGGCGCCCCTGTTGGTTTTATTTTAAAGAGACGTCGTTTTGGAGCTTTCAATGTCACATAGAATACAGATAATCAGCTTTTTTTCCTTTTTCCGCCCCGCACCCAATTTATTTTATTTTAGTTCATTTCATTTCACTTCATTTCATTTTATTTCATTTCATTTTGCAGATTTTAGTTTTTTATCGGGGGGGGGGCGGAGGGGGGAGGGGGGAGGGGGGGTGGGGGGAGGGAGGGGGGAGGGGGAATGGGGGGGAGGGGGGGGCGGGGGGGGTGGGGGGGAGGGAGGGGGGGGAAAGAGGAAGAGGGAGAGGAAGGGGAAGCAGGCTCTCTGCTGAGCAGAGAGCCCAACGCAGGGCTCCATCCTAGGACCCTGGGATCATGACCTGAGTGGAAGGCAGAGGCGTAACCCACGGAGCCACCCAGGCGCCCAACAGATTTTATGTTTTCAGTAATCTCTACACCCAATGTGGGGCTTGAACTGACAACCCTGAGATCAAGAGTCATGCTCTCTACTGACTCTGCCAGCCAGCTGCCCCTGGAATATCATCTTTCAGAGACACATGCGTAGACTCGGATATGATGAGACTGCTTAAAAAGGTCTGATTGACTTGATGGATCCAATAAAGCCCCTTGGAAATGTTGGTTGGCCTGGTCACCTTGCTTACCGAGGGCCCCTCGGCCTTAACAGTTGAATAAAGAATGCCACCTCCTGGCGGATCCCGGAACTTCATGAAGGAAATTTGGAGGGCCTCAGGAAGAGAGGAATTCACCCAAATGTACAGGTCTTGCAGGCGAATCTGATGGGAAATATTTGGCTTGGCTCCTGGATTTTAAAAAGGCACTTAAAGGTTCGATCTAGGGGAGCCTGGGTGGCTCAGTCGTTAAGCATCTGCCTTCGGGGGAGTCTGCTTTTCCCTCTCCCTCTCCTTCCGCTTGTGCCCCCCCCCCCCCCCGGTCAAATAAATAAAAGAAAATCTTTTTTTTTTTAAAGATTTTATTTTATTTATTTGACAGAGAGAGAGATCACAAGTAGGCAGAGAGGCAGGCAGAGTGAGAGGAGGAAGCAGTCTCCCTGCAGAGCAGAGAGCCCGATGCGGGGCTCGATCCCAGGACCCCGAGATCATGACCTGAGCCGAAGGCAGCGGCTTCATCCACGGAGCCACCCAGGCGCCCCAAAATGAAATCTTTTAAAAAGAAAAGAGTTCAATCTAAAATTCCTTATGAAAAGCTCCATCCAAGCAGATAAGAAAGAAAGATCCCATATACGATCGCTTGCTCTTCTTGCTTCGCTTATGTAGATGATTAGAACAACTGTGGGAAAACTGGAATTGTTTCACAAACAAATTCATCTTCCTTTGGCTATCTTGGATGGCAATAAAGGTGACATTAGAGAGAAAGATTCTATTTCAATAACACACTTTTGGGGGTGATAGTTGCTGGTTCTGAAGAATGACCTTTGGGCCTTTGTTCTCTGCCTCTAAAACTGGACGGGATCCTGAATCCTTCTGGTTTTCTTGATTCTCTAGGACTATGACTCTGTGAACGACGGTTTCCAACATTCTCCCATTCTCCTATCTTAAAACCATTAAGAACTAAAACCGTATCCCCCCCCCCCCCCCAAGCCTGGCAAAGAAGCTCGACCACGTGAAAGAAACTTTGAGGGAACTGGCCACACTAGCTCATCATCCATAGACAGTGTTTGTGCCGGCGGCTCCATGGGCCACTCGAAATGAGACATTGGACCTACACCCCAGAACAGCCCGTCAGATTGTCCCTGCCCACTCCCACTCTGCCCAAGGATGCTTCAAGCCTGACATCTAGAGACTGTTAGGGTACGGAGTCGACCACCCCTCCATGAGACAGAGAACACTCGATAATGCAAGTCCCACAGCGTGGTTTATTTCCAGCTAGCTGGGGTCCAAGAATCTGCCCAGCGCGGCGGGTTTCAACAAGGACCCCGAGCACTCAAAGCCATGGGTTTATCGAGCATTTTCAAGGCACTTTTTCATAGCTACAGACCTATCTTGCGCCCCACTTTGACAGTTTCACTTTTTGCCACCCCGGCGTGTCACCCTGGTGGTTAAGGGAGATTTAGGTCTAGAAGAAACTTAACTTGAGTGACATTTCCCTCCACCTCGGCCTCCTTCAGTTTTATGGTGGGGAGGGCGACCTTAGGCTTCAAGGAACTGAGCTATTCATCTCTGGAAATTGGGCTATGGAGAAGATGACTTCTTTGTTGTCAATCACTAGGACATTTGTGAACCGAGGGAGACTCCTGTCTTGCAGGATTGCTGTGATCTCTGCAAGTTAACTCTTTGTTTTTTATGAACATCTGGTCCCGGTGGCGCCACCGCCACCGCCTAAGCGCCCCGGTGGTAGAGGAGTAAGTTGCTTTTTCAGGTTGGAGCTAGTTCCTCTTATCTCGAGTCACGTACGCAGTAGGGCCTGTTAGCGATGCTCAGGAAAATGGCTTCCCGGCCTTCAGGATGGCCATTCTTATGCTCACCCACTCTTACAGCGCAAGGTGCCAGCTTTTGCTTTGCCAAGATGGCTGTACTTCTGACAGGGCTAGGCTCGAGGTGGGTACGGTCTTGTTTTTCTTGGCCTCCACACCCGGAGCTGGTTTCCGGGACTTGTTTCTAAGTCCCCTGGGGGAAGGGGATCAGGGACAGTCTAGGGGTTAAACAACAAAGTTCTTGTTTCACCTCCATGGAAGCCTCTGGCTCAAATAAAAAATATCAAATAGGGCCTTACAAGACCTCACTGGCAGCACTCCAGACTTAGATACTGGGTTGAGCCCTTGTTTCAACCAGTAACCAGTGTTTTCCTTTGGGTTTTGCATAGAAGTGCCTCTTCTTAACTGCCGGATTGCTAGATGAATGAGGCAGAGTCTATGATCCTTAACTCCACTTGCTGCACCTGTATTAACTCTTCTTTGGAAATAAGAACCCATAGAGATAGGGGCACCTGGCTGGCTCGGTCGGTAGAACACACGACGCTTGATCTCGGGGTTTGAGTTCGAGCCCCGCACTGGGTGCAGAGATTCCTTTCTTTTTTTTTTTTTTTCTCCCCCCCCCCCCCTCTAAAGATTGTATTGATTTATTTGGCAGACAGGGGTCATAAGTAGGCAGAGAGACACGCAGAGAGAGAGGAGGAAGCAGGCCCCCCGCGGAACGGAGAGCCCAATGTAGGGCTCGATCCCAGGACCCTGGGATCATGACCTCGGCCAAAGGCAGAGAACTTTAACCCACTGAGCCACCCAGGCGCCCCAAGGTGCAGAGATGACTTAATAAAAATCTTTAAAGACAGAAGAGGGGGGAGAGAAAGGAGAAGGAGTAGGGCCCCTGATAATAAAAGGCAAACACTAAGCTACTTGGCTAGAAGAAACCCTTAACCCTCCACAACCTTTGCCCCCTTCCCCAGCTGGGGGAGGGGCTCAGACTAATTTACTCATCTGTATTCTTTGATTGATTGATTGATTGATTGATTTGACAGAGAGAGAGAGAGAGAGAGAGAGATCACCAATAGGCCGAGAGGCGGTGGGGCCGGGCGGGGGGGGGGGGGGGGGGGGGGCAGGCTCCCTACTGAGCAGAGAGCCCGATGTGGGGCTCGAACCCAGGACCCTGGGATCATGATCTGAGCCGAAGGTGGAGGCTTAACCCACTGAGCCACCCAGGTGCCCCTCACGTGTATTCTTGGATGCCCACCGATGCCAGGTTCAATTTGAGAGAGAATGAGACTATTGGGTTAGACTCTACTGTTACTATTCCTTACAAGTGTACTTGGGGATAAAATCAATGATGCCATATGGTACCAAACCGTGTAGAGAAATATCCAAGCCCTCAGAGAGGGAACTCTCTCTGAGACCCCCACCATTGGCACTAGGGACCAAAAATTGCGATCTGCCCTGTCTCAGATCCTTCCATTCCAAAGCCTCCACTGCACCCTCATTCAGCTTGAAGCAGTTATAGAAGGCAGACCTCTGCCCCTGTTCCATAGCAATGGAATGAAGGATTGACCATGGGGAATGATAACAGGGGAAAACAGAGCATGTCTGACTCCCTGTTGTTTCTAGTCCCTTTTAACCTACAGGGGAAAAGCCTCTGTTGAGCCCGGCACATAGGCATGTTACCGCTAAGATGTACAGAAACTTCTTTACCATAAACCTACCTCCCCTGAGGAAATAAAAGAATAGCCACAGCATAACTTGACAGGGGTGGTGGGAGGGATGGATGGAAACCATGCCCCATAAGGTAAATGGGCTGATGCTGGCTGAAAGCTCCAAGCCTGTTTTTCAGAAAATTGGTTCCCCCTACTGAGCTACCGTCTCGTTTCAGGCCTTGCTACCAAATACCAGGCATCTCTGCAGAAGTCTGGACTGAAGGTCGACGGATGGGGCTGCAGCTTATCAACAAGCACGGCCCTGATACTCCTTACCTGAGAGAAGGAGCCTGAGACCCCGTTCCGGTTAGACCAGCTCTCACAGCATGCCCACAGCCCCTTCTCCTTCTCCTAAGGTAACCTCCTGACATAAGGGACTCAATGATCCTCCTTCTCAGGTCAAGTCTCCACCCCAAAGTAAACATGGGGATAGAGGGTCCATAGGATGTTTCCCCACTGTGCAGGCTCCATCGTTCCCCGTGAATAATCGTTCATGTCCCTGCCCTTTTTCTTTTGAAGTTTGATTGTTATTTAGTAAGTTAGTTGGTTATTTCAGAGAGAGAGAGAGAGAGAGAGAGAGAGAGAGCGCGCGAGAGCGCGAGCGAGCGCACACGCATGAACACACGAGTGGGGGGAGGGACAGAGGGAGAGGGAGAAGACTCCCCACTGAGCAGGGAGCCCCAGAGGGGCAGGGCTCAGTCTCAGTACCCTGAGATCATGACCTGAGCTGAAGGCAGACGCTTCATAGACTGCGGCGCCCCTCCATTCCTTTTTTTTTGGGGGGGGGGGAGAACAACATGACATACTTTTATGTTTTAAAAAATTCCATTCATTCATTCATTTTCCATTATCTGTGGACCCAATGCAGGGCTTGAACTCATGATCCTGACTGAGATCAGATTCACAGTCCTGTGCTCTTTTGACTGAGCCAGCCAGGTGCTCCCTCCAGTGCATTTTTTTTTTTTTTTTTTTTTTTTTTAAATTTTTATTTATTTATTTGACAGAGAGAGAGATCACAAGTAGGCAGAGAGGCAGGCAGAGAGAGAGGAGGAAGCAGGCTCCCCGCGGGGCAGAGAGCCCGATGCGGGGCTCGATCCCAGGACCCCGAGACCACGACCCGAGCCGAAGGCAGCGGCCCAATCCACTGAGCCACCCAGGCGCCCCCAGTGCATTTTTTTAAACAACCCAGGGATCAAGGCTCGGAGTGACCATTTGCCCAATGAGACCCACACTCACCCCTCTGTGCAGAGGTGCTATCTGTGGAGCTGGTTTATGGTTCCCCATCTTCCCTCCTTCTTTTAGTGGACAGAAAGTGGCGTGTGAAACAGCCAGTGGCTATGTGGAAATGAGACAGAGGGTTTCCCTTGGAAAGCAGGTGGGAGAGGGAGGACCGGTCGAGGGATAATCAATCAACTGTTCCCGTCGCCTTAGAGGAGTGGGCTTGCTCGGCCCTGTAACTCGGTGGATGAGTGAGAACTGTCCCCTGTCAGGCCACTCTTAAGCTCTTATCCCTTATCACTCCATGCCTGTGTTTGCCTTCTGACCCCTAAGACACCAGCGTCATCAGTCCATGCCTGTGTTTGGCCTCTCCGTCCTAAGACACCACCATCCTGTGTTTCCTGTCCCTCTCCGACTGACCCAGCCACACCATGCCACACCCTCCTACCTGCACCACCCCCCCCCCCCCCCTTGGAAGGCTTTCAGGTCAGACGTCATCCTCCACATCCATGATTCCCAAAGGGTTTACCGGCATTTCCTGGGTTAGGAAAAGGAGGGGACTCTTTTTGCCCCCAGATAAGGTCAGCTCTTGAGACACGCTCTGTCTCCTTCCCCCTTGCCTCCTCCCTCCCGAAGTTTGCAAGCCACAGCCTAAGGGTTGGGGGATTTGAAGCACGCCATTCAAAGGAGAGAAGCCCCAGGCTCTGACTTTAACAGAAAACTTTCTGCATTTGAATGAAACGATTTGATTGAATGAGGCCCATGAGAATGGATCACCCTGAACCTCCCTTCAGCGGTCCTCCCATCCCCCACGCCCCACCCCTGCCGTCTTCAGGTCGAATGGAGAGCAGTAGGCTGGGGGTGGGGATGGCGGGGGGGAGGGGGGGAGGGGGTGTGGCGGGCGTGGTGGTGGTGGTGGTGGTGGTGGTGGTGCTGTTCATCCTAAGTAGTGAACGAGGCCCCGGGTCCCTAGGAAAAAAGTCACGGTCGGGTACAGATGAGTTGGTCTCTCAGGCAAAGTGGTCCAACTGTGGGCAACAGTTCTGTGGATGAGGGGAGATTTTTTTCTGGGATCATGCTCACATAGACGTCCCCGGCTGAGAAGAGGGCAGGGGGAGCCCTGGTAGGGGGAGGCGGACCCAGATCCGGAGCTCTGGACTATAGCTACTGCCTGCCCCCGGGTTGGGGGGGGTGGGGGGGTGGGGGCTGAGGGTGGTGGGGTCCGCTCACGCTGACTCCTGCAGCTCAATTCATTCTGGGAACCTTCTATTTTTTTCTGCGGAGGTGCCAGGTGCTGCGACGGCCAAAGCTCAACTCTTCTCTTTGCCTAGTTCTTTTTTTTTTTTTTTTTTTTAAAGATTTTATTTATTTATTTGACAGAGAGAGATCACAAGCAGGCAGAGAGGCAGGCAGAGAGAGTGAGAGGGAAGCAGGCTCCCTGCCGAGCAGAGAGCCCGATGCGGGACTCGATCCCAGGATCCTGAAATCATGACCCGAGCCGAAGGCAGCGGCCCAAACCACTGAGCCACCCAGGCGCCCCATTTTTTTTTTTTTTAATATTTTATTTATTTGACAGAGAGAAATCACAACTAGACAGAGAGGCAGGCAGAGAGAGAGAAGGAGGCAGGTTCCCCGCGGAGCAGAGAGCCTGATGCGGGGCTCGATCCCAGGACCCTGAGACCATGACCTGAGCCGAAGGCAGAGGCTTTAACCCACTGAGCCACCCAGGCGCCCCTCTTTGCCTAGTTCTTAAAAGGCCTGATTCTCCTGTCTTCCTGGTAGAGGGACCGAGCCACACCCTCCCATCCTGCCGGACACCCCGTGCAAATACTTCCACTTGAAGAGGGCTTTCACCTCGTTCCGAAAGTAAACAAACTACACCCACCCACACCCATCCCGTGGTCACCAATCCCTAAAACCAACCCACAGAAACCCAGCGGGTCTTCTGCAGCCCAAGGGTGCTTTAGAGAGTCACTCTCTTCAACACACCTTAGGCTCAAGGACGTGCTGCTGTCTCTCTTTCTCTGGCACAATTCCATCCAGGGATGAGCCTCGTACTGTATCGGCAAGATACAGTGCTCCTGGGAGCCGGGGACAGCAGACAACACTCACCGGATGATAGCACCCTACCTTTGGAATGACGTCCATACCTAAGCATGGTCTCTGGAAATCTTTGACATTGGCGTGCCTCTGCCGAGATCATTGCTTGGGACACTCCAGCCTCTAGAGCCGATCTTGTCTATGTTCCTCTGACCGTTACTTGCCCTTACTGTTCGCCTGATATTTTGCCTGATTGTTTATGGAGAGATTATATCCCTTCTGGCAAGAGCTGAATGTGAATCCTCTGCTCACCCCACCATGGAGAAGAATATGCACAGGCCCACACCCCTCTTCTCCTTCTCCACCATGTTGATGGAAAATGTGGGCCGCCCTCCCTCCGTCCTGTCAAAACCCAAACCTGAGATAAGGTTTAGATGTAAAGGAAACCAGAATACTGTGTTGAACTACAGACACTTCTTTTTTTTTTTTTTTTTTTAGATTTTATTTACTTATTTGACAGACAGAGATCACAAGTAGGAAGAGAAGCAGGCAGAGAGAGAGAGGAGGAAGCAGGCTCCCTGTGAGCAGAGAGCCTGATGCGGGGCTCGACCCCAGGACCCTGGGATCTTGACCTGAGCCGAAGGCAGAGGCTTAACCCACTGAGCCACCCAGGCGCCCCAACTACAGACACTTCTAAAACGTAGCAGCAGGGGCGCCTGGGTGGCTCAGTGGTTTAGGCCACTGCCTTCGGCTCAGGTCATGATCTCAGGGTCCTGGGATCGAGTCCCGCATCGGGCTCTCTGCTCGGCAGGGAGCCTGCTTCCCTCTCACTCTCTCTGCTTGCCTCTCTGCCTACTTGTGATCTCTCTCTGTCAAATAAATAAATAAAATCTTAAAAAAAAATAAAATATTTAAAACGTAGCAGCAGCATCAGCAGCAGCAGCAGAAAACACACACACCCCCCCCCCCCAACTGCAGGTGCAAGGAGGGAGAGATAACTCTCCCCCCTTTCTCCCCTGAAGCATCCTCTGCCCATTCCCCTGGGAGATGTCTCCCCTATCGCAGAAGGGGGAGTGAGTGACATCCTTTTTTCTTTCTTTCTTTCTTTCTTTCTTTCTTTCTTTCTTTCTTTCTTTCTTTCTTCTTCTTCTTCTTCTTCTTCTTCTTCTTCTTCTTCTTCTTCTTCTTTTTTGAGTGAGTGAGTGAGTGAGAGAGGGGGGGGGAACACACACACACACGCATGTATATATGTATATACGCACATATATGTATATGTGTACACACACGCACGCACACACATCTATTCTGGGCGTGCGGAAGCAGGGGGAGGGGCAGGGCAGGCAGAGGGAGAGGGAGAAGCAGGCTCCCCGCTGAGCAAGGAGCCTGAAGTGGGACTCGATCCCAGGAATGTGGGATCAGGACCTGAGCCAAAGGCAGCCGCTTACCCTTAAGGGACTAAGCCACCCAGATACCCTGTGAGGGACATTCTTATCTTCAAGGACAGGAAGTTGAGAATGAACATGAGAATTCTGGACAAACTGATCTTGTTTGTTTGTTTGTTTGTTTGTTTCTTTCTTTCTTTCTTTCCTCCAAAATCGTGTGTTCTTGTAGACTCCCCACACAGTGTAGTTACTCTGCCACAATCGCCTCTTCTTTTTTTTTTTTTTTTTTTTTAAGATTTATTTATTTATTTGACAGAGAGAGAGATCACAAGTAGGCAGAGAGGCAGGCAGAGAGAGAGGAGGAAGCAGTCTCCCTGCAGAGCAGAGAGCCCGATGCGGGGCTCGATCCCAGGACCCTGAGATCATGACCTGAGCCGAAGGCAGCGGCTTAATCCACTGAGCCACCCAGGCGCCCCACAATCGCCTCTTCTTGTTCAACCCAATATACCAGCAACTAGGATTTGCTCCTTCTCAGGGTCTGGCTTTCCTCGGGAGGGCTTTTTCATGGGACACTTTTAGGAAACAAATTTGTAGGCTCCTTTTCCTGTTACTCTGTCTCATGTCAATGTCATCCTTAGGGTCTGCCACCAACCCTGAGGTCTTCCTTTCCAGCATCTTTGAATCCTCCCTCCTTCATGACCTCGTTCCTTCCGTGCACAGCCCTCCGCTCGGCTCCCGTGCCCCCCCCCCCCCCACCAAGGCCAGACATATGGGTGATGGCCTCTCCAAGCTAAACATACTCTTACTGTATGACACAGCAATCCTGCTCCTTGGTATGCATCGATGACCCAAACGAGTTGAAGATGGATGTCTGCACAGAAACCGACACGCAGACGTTCACGGCCCCTTCACTAGGAACGGCTTGAACCTGGAGGCAATCAAGAAGTCCCTCAGGAGGAGAATGGATCCAGAGACTGGGGTACATCCAGGCCACGAAAGAAATGGCTCTCGGGGCTTTGGAAAGAGATGAGCGAGCTCTGGGGAGCTATGGGGAGCCAGGTAGGGAAACTCCCGCGTGTCTTGCTGACTGAGAGAAGCCGGTCAGAAGAGAAGAGGTGAACCCACCTCACGGTTCCAACTCCATGTGACATGCTGAAGGAGGCCAAACGATGGAGAGGGTCACGAGATCAGTAGGCTGGAGAGCCGAGTATGAACTGTAGCAGACAGCATCATGGACGGACAGGTGTGGGCAGAGGGTTTCTCCCCCTCTTGGACCAGGTTTGGCTTCAAAGGAGTGCAGCCCAAATTGGAACCAAAGGAGGCAGGATGCTTCCCGAAAAATCTCAAGGAAAAGTACTGCAAGCAACAGGAATAGCTACTGGTCAGGCTCTGGAGGAAAGGGTGGAGAGATTCAGCCCGTTGGCCTGAAAGTTGGCGGTAACTGTCTTCTCCCAGAATATGGAGGCATCGGAGTAGTTCTAGATGACGTGGAGTATTTTCTTACTTAGGGACGGTGACATTCTGAGGAAATATAGAGACTGAAAAAAAATCATGATTGCGATGGCATCCCGTGAAACTACTCAGTCCACTGAAGTGGTGAAATCTTGCCCCGTGTGAGTAATTTCCATGGCAGGCAGGCGAAAGGGACAACAAAGATCCATCGGCTGCCAGGGGTTTTGGTGGGGGTGGAGGGTGTGGGGTGGGGGGGTGGGGGGGAGGGTGCAGGTGGGTGGGTAGGGTGACTAGGCAGAGCACAGAGGATTTTTAAGGCGGTGGAACCATTCAGAGAGCTACTGTGGTGGTGAGATACCTTTGTCGAAACCCACAGAAGGAGGGGTGCCTGGGTGGCTCAGTGAGTCAAGTCTCTGCCTTCGGCTCTGGTCATGACCTCCGGGTCCTGGGATCGAGCCCCGAATCGGGCTCTCTGCTTGGCGGGGAGCCTGCTTTCCCCTTTCTCTCTGCCTACTTGTGATCTGTCTGTCTGTCTGTCTGTCTGTCTGTCCGTCCGTCTCTCTCTCTCTCTCTCTCTCTCTCTGTCAAATAAATAAATAAAATCGTTATAAAAAGGAAAACAAAACCCCAGAGAATGGACAATGTTGGGCTCTGAGTGGGTGATGATGATGCCTCAGTGTGGATTCATCCCTTGTAAGCGATACACCAGGTTTGCCACGGATGGTCGGTTGGTCGGTAGGCTTCTGGGGGAGTGGGAAGCTCTCAGGGAGCAGGCCTGTGCCTCTGAGTGTTGGGGGGCGGGGCAGGGGCCAGTGAGCCGTGACCGATGGCAGAGCAGGTGCCCTGTGGGTACTGCCCGTATTCTCCAGTGAATTTGGCTGTGAACCCAAAACCACTCAGAATAAGTAAATAAGTAAGTAAGTAAGTGAATAAACAAATAAATACAAACAAAGGCCCATGAAACGTGCGTGCGCGCACGCGCGCACGCACACGCACACACACACACACACACACACACACACACACACACACACACACGAAGGAACAAACCCCAAAACAGACAGACAGGCAGACCGGATGTGGAGCTGCCGGGGAAATGGCCAAGCAAGAATTGCAGAGATGGGTTTGGTGCAAAAGGGTGCTTTTCTTACAGCACGGGGACAGGACCTGTGGGCAGAAAGAGCCGTGCTGGGATTGTGAGGGGTCACTGGTGATACGGTTTCCAGTTAGTGGGGGTTAGGGATGAGGTCAGTCTCCAAGGAATGTGTGTATGGTGCGAGCAAGGTCTCCGAGACCTTGCGGGGCTCCCCGCTGTCAAGGTGAGGTGAGTCCCTCTTGTTTTAGCCAAGCGTGAGTCATGGGACCCTTTCGATGTGTGTCTGTGGACCCCGTGTTGGAAGAGGGATGTTAGCCTATCGTGGGCATGGGTGGCTGTCGGAGTGAAGGGACACTGACTAGAGCGAATCCTCACGGGTAAAGCATGGAACGAAATCCTTGAGGGAGTTGTAGGGGTGTTCCACCCTCTATGTGTGTCAGGGATTCATCAGTGGGTTACAAGTGGTCAGGGGACCTCGCTGTTGCCTCCTTTCTCTTGCCTTGGCTCTCTTCATCTGGTCCGAGTGACATTCCAGGTGGACAATCTCCCTGCTGGGGTGGGGGTGTTTGGTCGTGGTGGTGGACACACATTCTCCTCTACCTGCTTAGGGTCTGTGGCTGGGCCTAGGATGGCGACCGACAGAAGAGGTTCCCTGGAGAAGGGCATCCAACCGTGGGTAGGTGTTTGCCTGCCCAGGGGCGCCTTCCCAAGGGCCTAAAGACGGGGACTCGAGGGGTGCCTGGGTGGTTCGGTAGGTTGGGCCTCCGCCTTCCACTCAGGTCATGATCTCCGGGTCCTGGGATCGAGCCCTGCATCGGGCTCTCTGCTCGATGGGGAGCTTGCTTCCCGCCCCCCCCCCCGGCCCCCCCTCTCTGCCTACTTGTGATCTCTGTCTCTCCAATAAGTCAATAAGATAAAATCTTAAAAAAAAGAAGAAAAGAAAAGAAAAGAAAAATGAAAGACAAGACAAGACAAGACAAGACAAGACAAGACAAGACAAGACAAGACAAGACAGGGACTCGATCCACGAAGAACGGACAAGACCAGGGGGTTTGGGCAAGGGGCAGGCAGGCCGTGGCAAAGACAGCCCCGGGAGGACGGGGGTGGGGGTGGGGGTGGGGGGGGGGGGCCTGGTTGAAGAAGTTTCATCGACATGGACGGTTCAGACCCTAATTCTCTGGCTCCCCTCTCCTGTCTCTGGTGATGGAGGCTGGCTTTCTGCTTCCTGGTTCCTACAAGGAGTGGAATTTGAGATAACTGACGTGCCACAGTGGGCACCTTTTCGGGGTGACAGGTTCTGGTTTCCTTCAGGGCAGTCTGGGGAAGTGGCTCACGGGTGGGTCCTGGTTCCTCGGGAATCCCTCTCCCCATCCCTGGTCCCGCCAGCCATCGCTGGCTCCTCTCTTTCCGGCCATTCCCGGGGCTCCTCCGCAGCGGCAGGGTGCCTGGGCATAGGCTCCTGGGCCTGGGTGTTGAAAAGAAAATCGGAAGTTTCCCTGCCATTCGACCCTGGGCCCTGCAGAGTTTGTCCTTGCTACGGTTCTTCTGTCTTTCTTTTTCTTTTTCTTTTTTTTTTTTTAAGATTTATTTATTTATCTGACAGACAGAGATCACAAGCAGGCAGAGAGGCAGGCAGAGAGAGAGCAGGAAGCAGGCCTCCTGCTGAGCAGAGAGCCCGAGGTGGGGCTCGATCCCAGGACCCTGGGATCATGACCTGAGCCGAAGGCAGAGGCTTTAACCCACGGAGCCACCCAGGCGCCCCTTCTTCTGTCTTTTTAATCGCCTCTGGGATGATCAGGGATGGACTCCCTGCCTCTCAACCCCAGACTTCATGTCCCTTTGGAATTAGACATAAAACGGCCTCGCTGGTTTTCTGAGTCGGTGGCCTTGTCGTAGACACGACCTGCTCGAAGGGACCTGACCCTGAAAATCTTGGATTTCTTCCTTGCCCTTGGCTGTGTGGCAGACTTCCCATACGGAATGGATTGTACACCCCCCCACCCCCCCCACCCCCGTTCTCCTAGTGACCCTGATCCGACCTCTGGGAGCGTTTCCTCATTTTGTCTCTCTCTGAGCAACACCCTCTACCACTACCACCACCCCCCCCCCCCACCTCCCACTCCCGGCTGATCCCTCAGGCCTCTGTGTGTCCTTTGCCCTTGGGTCCCCTTCAGAGGGTGTTTCACAGAGTCTAGGGTTTTAATTTTGGTGACTTCCAACCCCTCCGTTTCTTTTTTTTACGGATCGCGCCTCAGGTGTCCAGTCTTAAACCCTCTTTGCCTGGCCCTAGATCCCCAGCTTTCCCCCTAGAATCCTCCCCCAACACACACACACACACACACACACACACACACACACACACACACGTGTGTTCCGGTGTTCTGTTTCCCATGGAAGTGTGAGATCCGTTTGGAGTTCACATTTGTAGGAGGGGTGAGATCTGCCTGTTTGGATGGAAGCTTTCCTCTTCCTCTTTCTTTCTTTCTTTCTTTCTTTCTTTCTTTTCCCTCCTTAAAAAAGAATGTTGTTGTTGTTGTTGTTGGTGGTGGTGGTGGTGGTGGTGGTAGGGAGGGAGGACGAAGGAAGGAAGGAGCGAAGGACCCGAAAGGAGGGTCAGGGAGAGGGAGGTGAGAAGCAGAGTCTCTGCTGAGTAGGGAGCCCCAGTGGATGGATGCGGGGCTCGATCCCAGGACCCAGAGATCATGACCTGAGCTAAAGGCAGAGACGTTTCACCGACCGAGCCACTCAGGCACCCCAGTTGTCTTGTTTCTTTGCCTGCCTGCCTGCCTGCATGTTGGGTCTGTGGATGTCTGATGACTGACTGTCCTCTGATTTCGTGGGGAGGTGGGCCATGTTTCCTCCTTTGAACGGCCTTTGCGCTTGGGCATATCTCTTTCGGTATCTGTTCCGTGCCATCGATTCATCGACCGACCGACCGTGTCTGTCTGTCTGCCAACATCGCAGGGTCTCCATGGCCTCTGCAAAGAAAGCATTCGACCAGGGGCGACTTTATTTCCGATTTTTGCTTTGTTTTCCTTTGTTGTGTTTGACAGACATCGCCATAGCGGTTCAAATTTCTTGGGCGTGTCAGCTCTGTACACCCACCCAGGGTGGCCCTGGAACTCAGGACCCCCACAGATCAAGAGTTGCCTTCCTTGGGGGTCCTCCGGACCGAGCCAGCTAGGTGCCCTGAAAGACGTGTCCTTGAAACACAGGTGTGAAGTCTGCGCCCATGAACTTTGCACTGGGAAACCTTATTTGGATCGTCACACTCTTGGGGAAATACTGCTGAAAGAACGTCGTGTAGCCAACGATGGAGGAACCGACTTGGGAGGAAAACCTTCTTTTCCAGGTTCTGCTGTTTGGTCAATTCTCTCGACTCAATAGGGGCCCAGCCTTCAGAGTCACAGTATTTGCTTGATGTCTCTCTTGTCTGCGTTTTCCTCGTGTACTTTTATAGTGAGTGCTCCGGATGGATGGTTGACAGAGAACAGTTTACATCCCGGGGCATGTGTGTGTGTGTGTGTGTGTGTGTGTGTGTGTGTGTGTGTGAGAGAGAGAGAGAGAGAGAGAGAGAGAGAGAGAGGGAGGGAGAGGTGTGTGTGTGGGGGGGGGGCACGGCGGGGGTGAGATGGGTAGGGATTGTTGCAAAGTGGGATCAGGGATTCACGGAGGTGAGAAGGCGGCAAAGAGAAAGGCTTGGAAAGGAAGCCATGAAAAAGCCCATGTTCAAATGGTGAAGTTTCATGGGAGAAGAGTTACCTCTAATCAAAGGCATTCTTGCTGGACAGTAGCTTCTGCCCTCTCCGCTGGGGGATAGGAGGGCCAAGGTTTTGAAAGGTTCCTCCTGGGCTTTTGTAAAGCACAAAAGCGCCAGAGCACCTAGACAGGATGCTGCTGCTCTGTTGCCCTCTAGTGTCCTCTCCCCCTGCCACCGCTGTTTCTGTTTTCCTCTGACCCCACTTCCTGCCCAGGGGTGTTTATCTTGGATAGATAATGCTGCTGCTGCTGCTGCTGCTGCGCGCGCGCGTGCGTGCGTGCGTGTGTGTGTGTGTGTGTGTGTGTGTGTCTTCAAGGTTTTATATTTTTAGGTAATCTCTCCACCCATCCATCCAGCGTGGTGCTGGAACTCAGGACCCCCCCCCCCCCCCCCCCGCAGGTCAAGAGTCGCAGTCGTGTGGTCCTCAGAGGGAGCCAGTCAGGCGCCCCGAGATACGTGTACTTGAAAATCCAGCAAACAAAGAAAAGAACCAACGAATAAAGTTTTTTGTTTTTTGTTTTTTTTTCCTTCACAGGCCGGGGGAAGTTCTACGCCTTGTCCCCCCCCCGCCACACATCAGGGGATAGTTAGTTCATCATCAATATTTACCTCTTCTCAAGCACCGGCCCCTCCCCTCCCCGCCCCGCCCCGCCCCGCCCCGCCCCGCCGCCGTGTCCTAGAGTTGGACCGCGCGGCTGTTCCGGAACTGGATTTCTTCAGTGAATGGCTATTTTAACTCTCTCTCTCTCTCTCTCTCTCTCTCTCTCTCTCTCCCTCCCTGTTTTTTTTTTTTTTTTCTTCAAGATTTTATTTGTTTGACAGAGAGAGGTCACAAGTAGGCAGAGAGACAGACAGAGAGAGAGGGGGAAGCAGGCTTCCCGCTGAGCAGAGAGTCTGATGTGGGGCTCGATCCCAGGACCCTGAGACCATGACCTGAGCTGAAGGCAGAGGCTTCACCCCCTGAGCCACCCAGGCACCCCTATTTTAACTCTCTTCCTCCCCATTCCGTGCCGCCTCCCTGCCGTCCCACCCCCCCTCCACTGCCCCCCACCCCCGCCCCGGGGTTTATTCCGCTTTTGGTCACGGATGCCACGACCCTGCCTTGGCACCGATGTTCCCCACAGCTGTTTGTTGTCCTTAGACATCATCGTGGTACGGGCAGAGACAGGTTCAGTGAGCACCTTTCTGGGGGTGTGTGTCAGTCACCCCCTTTCCGTCCTCCCGAGGTGTCATCGTTGGCTTCAGAGTAGACCTCCTGCCCTTGAAATGCTAGGAAAAAAACGGTTCATCCGTTGTTGGTTTAGGAGTGCGCGCGTGTGGGATGCCTGGGGGGGGGGGGGGCCTCAGTAGATGAAGCCTCTGCCTTCAGCTCAGGTCACGATCTCAGGGTCTTGGGATCGAGTCCCGCATCGGGCTCTCTGCTGGACAGGGAGGCTACTTCCTCCTCTCTGTCTCTCTGCCTGCTCGTGATCTCTGTCTGTCAAATAAATAAATAAAATCTTCAACAACAACAACAACAACAACAACAACAACAACAACATTAAAGGAGTACTCGCGTGGGTCTCGGTTTTACAGTCCCTGCCCGGGGACATTTGTCTAAGTCCTCCCGGAGGCCCGGGCGCCCGCTTGCTCACATGCCACAGTGGGAAGCTGGTGCCTCCAGGCCTGCCGGGCCGCCGGGGGTGGGGGTGGGGTGGGGTGGGTGGGTGGGTGTGTGTGTGTGTGTGTGTGTGTGTGTGTGTGTGTGTGTCCCCCGTGGCGAATCGGGCCCCCCCCTTCCGGCGGCAGCGGCCCGGACGCGTTCCCCAAGTCTCCCCTGGGCGAGCTGGAGTCGCGCCGTGCCTGCCGTGAGCTGCCGAGGCTGACGCCCCGGGGCCGCGCGCCCCTCCGAAGTGGGCCGGGAGGGGATCGGGCGGCCTGGCGGCCGGCCTCGCGACTGTCACTGGCCCTGCGTTCCGGATCTGCCTCGGTGTCTTTCGTGGCGGTTGTCTGGCGGCACCTGGCGGCCGCTTTTATATAGCGTCTCCCCGCCGGAACGTGGGCGATGTCGGCAAGGGATGGCATTTGGCCGCGGTCCCCAAGCTGGAGTTCCGGGAGGCCGGCGACACTAGAGCGATCGTCCCCGCGGTCTCTGGGGCGTCGGCGCGCGATCGGCTCGCGGGAGATTGAAACCCCAGGTATATGGGGGAGCAGCGGCGCCGCCCCCGCCGTCGCCGCCTTCTCCTCCTCCTGGCTCTCGCGGAGGGGTGTTGGGGGCTTCCTGGAGGGGTCGACCAGCACCCGCCGGTGCCCCCTCCTCCGCCCGCCTGCCCGCCGGCGTGGGAATGGGAGACAGTGTGTGCGTGCGGTGCGAGGACGCCGTTCGGCCTGTGGCTCTGGTCGTTCATCGGGCCTTCCGTGTCCCACGTGTCCCTTGTGTCCCGTGTCACACTCGGGCGGTTGGGGACCGGCCCGAGCCTCGCCGGGAAGCCGGTGGATGGCGCGAGGGGTCCGTCCGCGGGCACGCGTGGGGTCCTGGTCGTCGCCCCCGATTTTCTCACCAAGTTTTCCGAGGCCCGCTGCGTAAGGTGGGGACCGGCTCGGACCGGCTCGGACCGGGCCGGGCCGGCCGTGCGGGCGGCGCCACGCCGCGAGGGGAGGCACGGGCCGCGATGTCCATGGAGGTCGGGCCATCAGGGGGCGCCTCCGCGGGTCCGCCCCCTCTCCCAGTCCCAGCCCGGGAGCCGGCGACCGCTCGGACCGGCTCGGACCGGCTCGGACCGGCTCGGACCGGGCCGTGGCGGCCGTGCGGCGCCACGCGGCGAGTGGAGGCACGGGCCGCGAGGGAGAGGGAGAGGGAGAAGGAGGCGAGGGCCGGCAGGTCCCTCCGCAGAACTTGATTTTTTTTTGAGGGCCGGCAGGTCCCTCCGCAGAACTTGATGATTTTTTTTTTGAGGGCCGGCAGGTCCCCTCCGCAGAACTTGATTTTTTTTGAGGGCCGGCAGGTCCCTCCGCAGAACTTGATTTTTTTTTTGAGGGCCGGCAGGTCCCTCCGCAGAACTTGATTTTTTTTGAGGGCCGGCAGGTCCCTCCGCAGAACTTGATTTTTTTTTTGAGGGCCGGCAGGTCCCTCCGCAGAACTTGATTTTTTTTGAGGGCCGGCGGGTCCCTCCGCAGAACTTGATTTTTTTTTGAGGGCCGGCAGGTCCCCTCCGCAGAACTTGATTTTTTTTTTGAGGGCCGGCAGGTCCCTCCGCAGAACTTGATTTTTTTTGAGGGCTGGCGGGTCCCTCCGCAGAACTTGATTTTTTTTTGAGGGCCGGCAGGTCCCCTCCGCAGAACTTGATTTTTTTTTTGAGGGCCGGCAGGTCCCTCCGCAGAACTTGATTTTTTTTTGAGGGCCGGCAGGTCCCCTCCGCAGAACTTGATTTTTTTTTTGAGGGCCGGCAGGTCCCCTCCGCAGAACTTGATTTTTTTTTTTTTGAGGGCCGGCGGGTCCCTCCGCAGAACTTGATTTTTTTTGAGGGCCGGCGGGTCCCTCCGCAGAACTTGATTTTTTTTTGAGGGCCGGCAGGTCCCCTCCGCAGAACTTGATTTTTTTTTTGAGGGCCGGCAGGTCCCTCCGCAGAACTTGATTTTTTTTGAGGGCTGGCGGGTCCCTCCGCAGAACTTGATTTTTTTTTGAGGGCCGGCAGGTCCCCTCCGCAGAACTTGATTTTTTTTTTGAGGGCCGGCAGGTCCCTCCGCAGAACTTGATTTTTTTTTGAGGGCCGGCAGGTCCCCTCCGCAGAACTTGATTTTTTTTTTGAGGGCCGGCAGGTCCCCTCCGCAGAACTTGATTTTTTTTTTTTTGAGGGCCGGCGGGTCCCTCCGCAGAACTTGATTTTTTTTGAGGGCCGGCGGGTCCCTCCGCAGAACTTGATTTTTTTTTGAGGGCCGGCGGGTCCCTCCGCAGAACTTGATTTTTTTTTTTGAGGGCCGGCGGGTCCCCTCCGCAGAACTTGATTTTTTTTGAGGGCCGGCGGGTCCCTCCGCAGAACTTGATTTTTTTTCTAAGTCCCGACTTGGGGACGACAGGCGGACCAGGGGAGGAGCTACCCGGCCAGGCCCGGGCGGCTCCACCTCCCTCGAGTCCGTGGTCGGTCCCGGCTGCCCGCTCCCCCACGCTCCAGGGGGTCGACCAGATGGCCCTGGGGGTTCCGTGGGGCGCCCCCCCCCCCCCCGCTCTTTGCAGGGTAATGGAGCAGTGTTTGGGGCCAGTGGCCAGGCCACGGTCCCACGAGGTCCCGGTGACCCGTGGCTAGGCCCCGCCAGATGGCGTAGCTATTTTGTCCCCGGAAAGGAGCAGGTTTTGTTGCCAGGTAGGTGCTGACACGCTGTTTGAGTGACTCGCCTTAGCGATGTGGGCCTCTGGGTGCGTGCGGGGCTCTGGGCTTGGCCGTGGTGCCAAATCCGGCTCGGCCCTCGCTCGTTGGAGCCGTCCGCGTGGGCCTGTGCGCCGGCTCTCGTGCCCCCAGCTGGTCCCGGGCTGTGGTGCCACCTCTGGTCTCCAGCACCCGAGGGCGGCGTGGGCAAGTGGCGTGGGTCCTTTATCCCGTTCACTCCACGCTGTGGGCGCCCGGCTGCGGCCGTGGTAACCCCCGCTCCGTTCCGCAAGGCTCCGTGCCACGTGTCAGGCGTTCTCCTTGGGTTGCCCGGCTGCTCTTGCCCTGGGCTCGAGGGGTGCCGGCGAGGCTGAAAGCAGGTCCCTCTGGTCGGTTGTCGTCGCCAGGCGTTTCCCCCCTTGGGTTCCTCCTTGGGCACGTTTTCGCTGATCGATGTGGTGATGTCGCGTTCTCCCGGGCCGGGTCTAAGCCGCGTCAGACGAGGGACGGACATTCATGGCGAATGGGACCGCTCTTCTCGTTCTGCCCGTGGGCCCCTCGCTCCTCCTCCTCCTCTGCCACCCGCTGCCGTGGGGGGGTGTTGAGGGGAGGGTGCGGGGGGGTTTGTGGGCTCCGGCCCGACTCTGCTTTCCCACGGTTCTCGCCTCAGGGCGCCCGTGGGTGTGGGGTCCAGCTGACGCAGCGGACACTCTCGCTTGCCGCTCTCGGCTCCTTCACGCGGGGTGAGCCGCCCTCCCTGTGTCGGGGAGGGCCATCCCGAGGCCGCGCTGCTCACCGCCCGGGCGTGCTGAGCGCGTGGCGCCTGGCCCTCTGTGGTGCCCCTGGAGCGCTCCAGGTTGTCTCAGGTGCCTGAGGCCGAGCGGTGGCGTCGTTTCCCGTTCCCAGCGACCCCCTCGGGCTGCCGCTGTCGGTGGTGTGTCCGGAGAGCGGGTGGTGGAAGTCGGTAAGGGAGGCCCACCCGCCCCCCTCTGTGGGGGTGCGGGCACCTCGTCGTCCTCTGGTGCGCGTCGTGCCAGGGCGGTGTGTGTGGACAGGACTTGGTGGGGCGTGTGAGTGACCGCGCCGGGCCGAGCCAGCGCTGCGGCGCCTGGCCAGCCGAGGGCTGCTGCTTCTCTTTGCCCGGCATGCCGTGCCCGTCTCCGCTCCTCTCGTGGCCTCGGTGTGGAGGCCTGAGGTCCCTTCCGGGCGGGGATGGGAGCATGGCGTGCGTAGAAGAGGCAAAGGCGGTCCCCTCGTGGGGCTCTGGCCGCGGGTGCTCAGGATTGTCCTGGGCCTGTCCCTTGCCGCAGACCCACCCCCGCCCCCTCCCAGGCCCTGGAGGCCTTTGGGACGGCGTTTCCTTGGGCGGAGCCCGGTCAGGGGGACGAATGGGTGGGGGCGATGCGCCCTCGGTGAGAAAGCCTTCTCTAGCGATCCGAGAGGGTGCCTTGGGGTACCGGAACCCCCAGCCGCCGCCCCTCCTCTGCGCGTCGTGGCCACCGATGCGGGGTGACTACCGTCGCGTGTTGGGCAGAGCCCCCTCTCCGCGAGGGGTCTGCCGGCCCCGCGGTGGGGCCGAGCGTCGCTCTCTTGCCTACCGCGGCCTGCGCCTCCCCCCTCCGAGTCGGGGGAGGATCCCGCCGGGCCTGGCCGGCGTCTGGCGCGTGGGGCTCCCGCGTGCGTGCGAGTGCGAGAGCGTGCGCGCGCGCGGCCGCTCCCCCGCGGCGTGCGTCTCCTTGCTCTGCGCCGTGCGAGCGGCTGTCTGCCGCCCGCTCCCGTGCCGAGTCGCCGCCGGGGGTGACGTGCGGGCACGGGTCGGGCCGCTCTCGCCTGGGGGCGCTTCCCCCGGGTCGTGGCTCCGGGATGGAGCAGACGGACGGATGGAGGTTCAGACGGGCCCCCGCGCGGCGGGGGTCGCGTTGGGGCCCGGTTCTTGGCGGGGGAAGGTGCGCCAAGGGTGCTGAGGCCGGCCGGCGTCCCCGGGCGTCGCGGGACCGCTCTCGTGCTGGTGGCGGTGGGATCCCGTGCACGTTTACCTGGCGGCCCGGCTCGCGCCTTCGTTGGTGCGCCCTTCCCCCCCCCCGGAACCGCTCCCCACGCGCTGCCGGCCGTCGCCCGCTGTGCGCCCCCTCCCCGTCGCCGCCGACCTTTCCCCCCTACCTTGTCCCCGGCTCGCCTGGACGGCTTTGAAGGCGCGCTGTGCTCTCGATCCATTCCCTCGGGACCGAAACCGGCCTCGCCGCTGTTGGGTGTTGTCCCCCCTCCCCGGGCCTCTAGCGGCCTTGGGCGGGGGGGGGGCATCCCCGGGCGAAGGGCTCTCGGCCCGTTGTGAGGAGGAGAGGCCCGCGTGGGTCCAGTCGGGCGTGGGCACGGAGGGGTGTGGTCGTGCGCGCGGGAGGACGCCCTGTTGGGGGTCGGTCGTGACTCTGGCCGTGGTGGCTGGGGGGGCCCCGAGCCCTGCGATGTGGCGGGGGCCTGCCTGCCGGGGGCCGGGTCGGTGTCCTCGGGTGCCACGGGACCGCCCTTGTGCTGGAGGCCTTGGGCGGTGGGACCCCGTGTGCCCCGGCGGCCGACCTCGGGCCTCGGAAGGCGCCTTGGGGGGGCTCTCGCGCTCCCTCGCGGTGGCCCGCGGTCCCCTTCCCCACGTGGCTGCTCTGGTTTCTGGCGCCCGAGCCCCCCGCCGCCGAGCCGTCGTCTCGCGGCCTCCCCCCGTCCGCCTGCCGACCCCGGTGCCGCGCGCCCCGGTGCGCTGGCGCTTCTCAGGCCCGTGGCGGCCTCCCATCCGTGTCTGCCGCCGCCGCCGGCCCGGCGGCGGTGTCGTGGTT
>NW_025721232.1:145000-175000 GCF_922984935.1 Meles meles | reverse complement strand
GCTTGGGCTTGGGCCTCGGGAGGCAGTCCAGAGGTGGGCGGAACTTGGCAGAGTTGGGTTTTGGTGGTGGTGGCTGGTGCTGGTGCTGGTGCTGGTGCTGGTGCTGGTGCTGGTGCTGGTGCTGGTGCTGGTGCTGGTGCTGGTGCTGGTGCTGGTGAAGATTTGATTCATTGGACAGGGGGAGGAGAGGGAGGGAGGGAGGGAGGGAGGGAGAGAGAGAGAGAGAGCGCGCGTGCGCGAGCGGGGGTGCGGGGGGTGGGGGGGGAAGCGGAAGAGCGAGGGAGTGCCAGTCCAGAGGTGGGCGGAACTTGGCAGAGTTGGGTTTTGGTGGTGGTGGTGCTGGTGCTGGTGCTGGTGCTGGTGCTGGTGCTGGTGCTGGTGCTGGTGCTGGTGAAGATTTGATTCATTGGACAGGGCGGGGAGGAGAGGGAGGGAGGGAGGGAGGGAGGGAGGGAGGGAGGGCGAGCGCGCGCGCGCGTGCGCGAGCGGGGGTGCGGGGGGGTGGGGGGGAAGCGGAAGAGCGAGGGAGTGCGCATGCGGGCAAGGCCGCTGCAGGCAGCGGGAAAGGGAGAGGCAGGCTTTCCACCGAGGAGGGAGCCCGATGTGGGGTTCCATCCCAGGACCGTGGGATCGTGACCCGGGCCGAAGGCGGCCGGCCGCCCAACCGACTGAGCCACGGACGCACCCCGGACGGACCTAGGAACAGTTGTAGTGACGTGATTTTTTTTGGAAGATTTTATGGATCGATTGGACAGACGGAGATCACAAGTAGGCAGAGAGAGAGGAGGGGGCTCCTCCTCCGAGCAGAGAGCCCGATGCTGGGCTCGAACCCAGGACCCTGGGATCATACCCTGAGCCGAAAGCAGAGGCTTTCACTCACGGAGCCACCCAGGCGCCCCTAGTGCCATGATGTGGACGGATCGTTGGAGACATGGGAACCGGTGTTCTTCTCGAAGCGCCTTCTGCACCGTCACTTCCACAGACCTGAACCTTTAAGGTGGACCTGGGGAGACCACTGTCAAAACGGACACAGGCGCCGCTGTTCTCCAGAAAGTTCGATCGACCCTGGGACGGCTATCCACTTTCCCTTTCTCTGAAATGACCTAGGACACCCCTCTTCTGGCCACCTCCTCTCTTGCTCCCCCCACCCCAACGACCCATCATGGGACCTTCCCCTTACACCTGCTGAACGCTTTTCCACCCCCCACCCCCCACCCCCCACCCCCCACCCCCCACCCCCCACCCCCCCCCCCGCCTGGCCTGCGTTGGCTTGGAGTCTCTGCCGGACCCAGGACCCGGGCGGGGGGGTGGCCGCCCACAGACTCTGTCCACTCTCAGAGGTGATGAGTGGGGGTAACGCACAGAAGCTCTCAGAATACTACGCATGCCCAGTATCCTACACATCCACTCCCTGCCCCTCCCCCCCCCACCACCGGTTTTGAATGTGTGCGCGGACCCACAGAGTGGAGGAATGGGCATGGACGCGCACACGCGGGCACGCACGGATGGCTAGGGAGGGAGGGACGGACGGACGAAGGAACTGAAGGGGGAAGAAGGGACGGGAAGGGAGAGAGGGAGATAGGCAGACCCACCCGCCGCCCTGTTCACCAACCACCCGCCCCGGTCACCTCCCTCCCTCCCTCCCTCCCTCCCTCCCTCGTCTACCTACCCTTTGCCCTCCCGTTTTCAAAGTGGAGATAAAATTCGCACTCCATAATTCACATACTCTTCAAGGGACGCGGTTCGGTAGCCTTTTATTCCTTAGGGGACTCCCAAAGATGCGCAACCCTCGCCACCGTTTCCAGAACGTTTCCATCCCTTCGAAAAGAAACACCCCTACCACCCCCTGCCCGCTTCCCACCCGCGCCTCCCCCTCCCCTCACCCTGACTCTCTTCACCGGTCTCCCCCTACAGCCTCCGATCCCCCCCTCCGTCCTGCCTAGGATTGGGGTATGACGGCTGCCTCCTTCCTACCTACCCCTGGAATCCCAAGGCATTCATTAGGTCACCCGTGGCTCTCGGGTTCCTTTTTCTTAGCGTCACGTTTTTGGGGCTCACCCAGGTGTTTCCATGGATCGGCGCGCTGCTCCTTTGGACGGCGTCATCGTTCTCCACGATGAGCTTAGGAAGATGAGTGGAACGACGACAGGATGTTCGTGGGCCACCGAGTCTCCCGCCCGACCCCTTCTCTTAAAACTTGAAGTGGTACTAAACAGGTACCATCTCTGAGGACAGAAGTCCTAGCATCATCAGCAGACACTGTGGAAAGGTGTTTTGCACTGTCTCGCGTGGCCTCTTTCTTCCCTGGAAAAGGATTCACAGGCTATCCTGCACCCCTTAAGGCCAGAACGATCTCATCATGCTCTGGTGGTCCTGCGCCTTGGGTCTCGTGGCGCCCCCTTCCCCACCGAGAGCTACCCTCACTCCATCCTCTTACGCTGGCCCAGAAGTGAGATGAACAGCACCCCGCTTTTTCCACCAGGCGAGCCCAAGTCATGGAGAATGGTTCAAAGCCATTCCCAGGTGCTGGTCATTTGGCTGGAAAGGAGGCAGGCTATGGGGTTGGGTAGGAGGCTACCTCCGTCCTTCTGTCACCGTAGAAAGTAATTTTTTTTTTTCTTTCTCCCTTCCCTTCCCCTTCCCCTTCCCCTTTCCCTTTCCCCCTTCCCTTTCCCCCTTCCCTTTCCCTTTCCCCCTTCCCTTTCCCCTTTCCCCTTCCCTTTCCCCTTCCCCCTCCCCCTTCCCCTTCCTTCCCTTTCCCCTTCCCCTTCCTTCCCTTTCCCCTTCCCCTTCCTTCCCTTTCCCCTTCCCCTTCCTTCCCTTTCCCCTTCCCCTTCCTTCCCTTTCCCCTTCCCCTTCCTTCCCTTTCCCCTTCCCCTTCCTTCCCTTTCCCCTTCCCCTTCCTTCCTTCCTTCCTTCCTTCCTTCCTTCCTTCCTTCCTTTCCTTCCTTTCCATCTTTCTTTCTTTCATTTTAAAGATTCTTGCTTCTGCATTTGACAGCGAGATAGAGAGCCCAAGTAGGAAGAGCGGCAGAGGCCACGCGCGCCGGACTTTATCGAGCTCTTCATTGTTATTTCTGTCGTTGTTTTTCTTGTGTACCCTACAACCAGGGTGGGGCTCCAACTCAGGACTCAGATCTAAGAGTCAGCGCGCTCTATGGAGAACCAGCCAGGGGCCACTGAGCTTTTTGTAGCCTAGGGAGAGAACGGGTTTCCTGTGTGCCGGCGCCCCCCTCCCCCCCCCGCTGCCCCCCCGCTCCCCCCCCCGCTCCCCCCCCCCCCCGCTCCCCGCTCCCCGCTC
The DNA here is from genome assembly GCF_922984935.1 of Meles meles. Classification (NCBI taxonomy): domain Eukaryota; kingdom Metazoa; phylum Chordata; class Mammalia; order Carnivora; family Mustelidae; genus Meles; species Meles meles. The sequence goes on along the minus strand of NW_025721232.1, from coordinate 171,699 downwards.
CCCGCTCCCCGCTCCCCCGCTCCCCGCTCCCCGCTCCCGTACCGCTTTGGCACACGGGTTCTTTGGAATGTGAAGCGCTTAAGAAACAGTAAGCTGTTCTTCACCCAGTAAGCTGGGTGGCTCAGGCGTTAAGGGTCTGCCATAGGCTCAGGTCACCATCTCAGGCGCGTAGCGCACGCGCGCGCGCGCGCGCGCACACACACACACACACACACACACACACACACCCGCTCCCATCGCATCTGGCTCCCTGCTCAGTGGGAAACCTGCTTCTCCCTCTCCCACTCCCCCAGCCCCTGCTTGTTTCCCTCCCTCGCTCTGTTTCTCTCTGTCAAATACATACACAGAACCTTGAGAGAGATAGGAATAAAGAAAGAAAGAGAGAGAGAGAGAGAGAGAGAGAGAGAGAGAAAGGCAATAGCCCTGAGGAGGACACTTCTTTGCCTCTCCCTCTGCTTCCTGACCTGAAAGGGGGAGATAAAACTCGCCTAGGAATGGCACCTTCCCTCCATGGAGCAGGAGGAAAAGAAGACATTCTCATCAGTCTGCAGACGGCATCAGAGGAACGTGCCCAGAAAACCTTCCTCTGCCCGTTCCCTTCCATCTCTTGGCCTTCCCGTGGTGGGCTGAGCTCAGAAGCCCAAAACTGCTTTCCTCTCTCCTGTCATTTCTCCACAACCGGATCTTTCTTTGTGGAGGACATGCCCTCGACATGGGAATTCCGAGCCGCCGCCGTTCTGTGAGACTTCTGGTGTGGGTGTATTCTGCCTGGTGGGCGCTGCACGTGTCAATCGACTGTTTCTCTCCCTGGGATCTGTCTCTTTCTGACCGGTGTCTCAGTCAACAACTCAGAAGGGGAGTAGAGGGAACATTCTTCCTCCCCTACACCTACTGAATGCAGATGGACACACCCCCAGAACCCTCCCCTCACACACACACACACACACACACACACACACACACACACACACCCAAACAAGAGTTGGAATCCACCTGAATGTGGAACAATGTCACAGTAGTTAAACACAGGATGCTAGACTCACATGGCAGAATAGAACACCGATACTACAAATTATGTTTGCGGAGACGGTTTGGTGGCATAGGAATGTGCTTGTTGGGTGGCAATACTTAGTGAAAAGAAGTAGGAAACATTCGGCGGAGAATGGGTTCTCTCTTAGGAGGGGATACCAGATCATTTCAAAGGCTGGGGATGGTGAAATCAGCCCCCCCCCCTTCTTCTTCTCCTTCCCCTTCTCCTTCGTCTTCTTCTTCTTCAAGATTTTATTTATTGATGTGACAGACAGAGATCACAAGTAGGCAGAGAGGCAGGCAGAGAGAGAGGGAGAAGCAGGCTCCCCATCGAGCAGAGAGAGCCCAGGACCCCGGGACCATAAACCGAGCCAAAGGCAGAGGCTTTAACCTACGGAGCCACCCAGGTGCCCCAGTTCTTCTATCTTTTCACTTCTGTTTCTCCCCCTACTCTGTTCTTTAGGGTGGTCCTTAGGCCTCCTCCTTTTCCCGAGCCAATGACTATACCTGCTTTTTTAAGCCTGCTTTTTTAAGACATTGCGTCCTAAAGAGGAAGCAGGACTTCAGCTAATGGTCTCAGGAAGGATGCTTACTTCCTAGATTCATATGGATCCGCCCAACTTTGGCTTCTCATGGCTCATCGCTCTCTGCAGGACATAGGGGAGGACACGGGTCTTACCATGAAAGAAGCCCACTTGGGTGGGACCGTCGCTTGTGGAAAATGGAATCTGGGGGAAGGACTGAAAGCAGCACTGATAAAGACTGTGTTGCAGGTTAGAGAAATTTCCGCCGCTTGGACACCGCCCTGCCCCGCCCCGCCCCGCCCCGCCCCGCCCCGCCCCGCCCCACCCCACCCCACCCCACCCCACCCCACCCCGCCACCGCCACTCCCCATCCCCCCACGCCCGCCCGCCCGCCCAAAGCAAGCACTTCCCTTTGATGCCATGTCTTGTGTGTGTTTGTTTTCTTGGTTCATTCCTTCGTTCGTGCAGTTGATTATTTTTTTAAGATTTTATTGACTGATGAGAGAGACAGAGAGAGCGCGCGAGCGAGCGTGAGCCCATGAGCGGAGTGAAGGGCAGAGGGAGAAGCGGGCTCTAAGCTGAGCAGGGAACCCGATACAAGACTCATTCCCAGGACTCCAGGATCATGACCTGAGCCCCAAGGCAGACACGCTCAACCTCAACCGATTGAGCCACCACCGGGGCACCCCATCATTCATTCATTCCTTCATTCATTCATTTTAAGACTATCTATTTGACAGAGAGACAGCGAGAGAGGGAACACAAGCAGGGGGAACGGACAAGGGAGAAGCAGGCCTCCCGCCAAGCAGGGAGCCCGATGCGGGGCTCGATCCCAGGACCCTGAGATCAGGACCTGAGCGGAAGACAGCCACTTAACCACTTAACCGGCTGAGCCACCCAGGCGTCTCAGAAGTGCGCTTTCAATGCATCATCTGTTAAGTGGATCTGGATCAAGGACATTGTCACGTTTTAACCTGTGTGGGCCCTGCTCCTGGGCTTTCACACTTACCCGGGTCCCAAAGGACTCTGCCAAACTTCAGCATGTGGGCTCTCTTTCTGTCCTGAGCACACATTGCATATCTACCTCATTAAAAAAAAAAAAAAAGAAGAAGAAGAAGAAGAAAAGAAAAAGAAAAAGAAAAAGAAAGAAAGAAATTTGATCAAAGGGGTGCCTGGCTCCATCCTCCACCGGTGGAGCGTGGGACTCGGGATTGTGAGTGTGACTCGGGATGGGAGCCCTATGTTGTGTGGAGAGATTACATAGACATAAAACCTACAGGAGAGGTTTTTTTCCAACCCATCGATGAATCCCTCCAAAGGAGCCTTCCAAACATAAGGACGGGGGAAAAAAAAAAAAAAAAAAAAGAAAAAGAAAGAAAACCTCCCTGGTTCCCATAAGACTAGAGTCCTAGAGCCTTGCATATGCTAAAAATGGAAAATAAACTCCGTCACTTTCTGTAGGGTCCTTCCTCACGATGACTTGGAACTCTGGATGGAAAACACACATACGCCTATGTGCACGCACACGTGCGTGCGGAAAACCAAACCAAACCGGCTAAACAAACCAAAACCCTATAGAAACCTGCAATCGATGTTGGGAAAGCAACCACCCACCCCCAGAAGAAACGCTTGCAGGCCACGTGTACAGTGTACGATAATACATGGGGAGCCTCTACTGGCAGTTGCTTACTTCCATGGAAGACATTTCAGGATACCATGAGTCGCAGATGGCCCGAGGGGGCTTCTTTCGACATGTCTGAATTGTGTGCACAAGTCGAGGAAGGCTGCTAGGAGACTAAGTCGTCAGAAACTGGGAAGCCTGTTTTAGTTCCATCCGTGAAGGCCCAGCTTCTGGGGAGGAACCGACGCTCAGGGAGATGCTCTGGTCTTCATTTGGTTTGTTTCTTGCTGCGGCTGTTGGTATCTTTGCACAAAACCTGCCGTGTTCTGATTAGAAAAGGAAAACAACGGATGGAGGGGACCCATAAGTGGTCATGCTATGTGGCCCTTGGATTTGTTTTCAGCCAAGGGGGAGATTTGGGGCCTCTGGTCTTTCATGACCTCTCCACAAAGAAGACTGACACAAAGGCTACGAGTTGTTTGCATCTTGTGTGCATCCATGGGTCCCTGTGCGTTTCCCATCTGAGATGTTTTCTCTCCCTCTGGACGCTCTTGCTAACATCCAGTTGTAAAGGAACTCCTTGCTTCATAACTGAGTTGAAAGGAGGCACCTGGAAAAATCGGGCATGGTAAGAACGAGCATCAAGGTGTTTCAGGTCACATGACCTGGGATGACATTCCCTACATTCAGACTTTTGTGTCGCTCCATCGTCAAGATGCCTCAAGGGAAGGGACCCAGTGGATGGCCCAGAGCGAGAAGGACAGACGCAAATGGAGCACACCTGGGGCGCCTGGATGGCTCCGTGGATGAAGCCGCTGCCTTCGGCTCAGGTCATGATCTCAGGGTCCTGGGATCGAGTCCCGCATCGGGCTCTCTGCTCCGCAGGGAGCCTGCTTCCTCCTCTCTCTCTGCCGGCCTCTCTGCCTACTTGTGATCTCTCTCTCTGTCAGATAAATAAAATAAAATCTTTAAAAAAAAAAAAAAAAAAAAAGAAAGAAAGAAAATGGAGCACACCTGACTTACCCCCTCCCCCTGAGATGAAGGCCGAGGCAGGCAGAGGCCAAACGGGAAAAGAAAAGAACGGAAAAGAAAAAAAGATGAGTTCAAAACTTGACCTCTCGGGGCACCTGAGTGGCTCAGTGGGTTAAAGCCTCTGCCTTTGGCTCAGGTCATGATCCCAGGGTCATGGGATTGAGCCCCACATTGGGCTCTCTGCTCAGCGGGGAGCCTGCTTCCTCCTCTCTCTCTGCTTGTCTCTCTGCCTACTTGTGATCTCTGTCTGTCCAATAAATAAACAAAATCTTAAAAAAAAAAAAACAAAAAAAACTTGACCTCTGCCGGGGGCCTTGCCCGAGGCTCCCTTGCCCCGCCTCCACCTCCGCAGTGAGACACACCCCACCCCACCCCCACCCCCACCCCCACCCCCACCCCCGTTTCGGCACGAAAATCACTCCAAGCCCCTTGGGCCACCTCCTTAGGAGGTCTAAATTGGAGCACCTTCCAAGTCAGCAGGGAGGGGCCCGCGAGGGCTCCCCTGGACTTAAACAGCCCACTTCAGACTTCCCCACAGGAGCCTGAGAGGGGGAAAACAATCGACTGACTTTTTTAGTGGACCCAGGTGCGACTTCTTTGGCTTTAAAGCCAATTCAAGGTTGTTGGTTTTATTTTATTCTATTTTAAAGATTTTATGTAGTTATTTGACAGAGAGAGAGAGAGATCACAAGTAGGCAGAGAGGCAGGTACAGAGACAGGAGGAAGTAGGCTCCCTGCTGAGCAGAGAGCCCCATGCAGGGGCTCGATCCCAGGACCCTGAGATCATGACCTGAGCTGAAGGCAGAGGCTTAACCCGCTGAGCCACCCAGGCGCCCCTGTTGGTTTTATTTTAAAGAGACGTCGTTTTGGAGCTTTCAATGTCACATAGAATACAGATAATCAGCTTTTTTTCCTTTTTCCGCCCCGCACCCAATTTATTTTATTTTAGTTCATTTCATTTCACTTCATTTCATTTTATTTCATTTCATTTTGCAGATTTTAGTTTTTTATCGGGGGGGGGGCGGAGGGGGGAGGGGGGAGGGGGGTGGGGGGAGGGAGGGGGGGAGGGGGAATGGGGGGGAGGGGGGGCGGGGGGGGTGGGGGGGAGGGAGGGGGGGGGAAAGAGGAAGAGGGAGAGGAAGGGGAAGCAGGCTCTCTGCTGAGCAGAGAGCCCAACGCAGGGCTCCATCCTAGGACCCTGGGATCATGACCTGAGTGGAAGGCAGAGGCGTAACCCACGGAGCCACCCAGGCGCCCAACAGATTTTATGTTTTCAGTAATCTCTACACCCAATGTGGGGCTTGAACTGACAACCCTGAGATCAAGAGTCATGCTCTCTACTGACTCTGCCAGCCAGCTGCCCCTGGAATATCATCTTTCAGAGACACATGCGTAGACTCGGATATGATGAGACTGCTTAAAAAGGTCTGATTGACTTGATGGATCCAATAAAGCCCCTTGGAAATGTTGGTTGGCCTGGTCACCTTGCTTACCGAGGGCCCCTCGGCCTTAACAGTTGAATAAAGAATGCCACCTCCTGGCGGATCCCGGAACTTCATGAAGGAAATTTGGAGGGCCTCAGGAAGAGAGGAATTCACCCAAATGTACAGGTCTTGCAGGCGAATCTGATGGGAAATATTTGGCTTGGCTCCTGGATTTTAAAAAGGCACTTAAAGGTTCGATCTAGGGGAGCCTGGGTGGCTCAGTCGTTAAGCATCTGCCTTCGGGGGAGTCTGCTTTTCCCTCTCCCTCTCCTTCCGCTTGTGCCCCCCCCCCCCCCGGTCAAATAAATAAAAGAAAATCTTTTTTTTTTTAAAGATTTTATTTTATTTATTTGACAGAGAGAGAGATCACAAGTAGGCAGAGAGGCAGGCAGAGTGAGAGGAGGAAGCAGTCTCCCTGCAGAGCAGAGAGCCCGATGCGGGGCTCGATCCCAGGACCCCGAGATCATGACCTGAGCCGAAGGCAGCGGCTTCATCCACGGAGCCACCCAGGCGCCCCAAAATGAAATCTTTTAAAAAGAAAAGAGTTCAATCTAAAATTCCTTATGAAAAGCTCCATCCAAGCAGATAAGAAAGAAAGATCCCATATACGATCGCTTGCTCTTCTTGCTTCGCTTATGTAGATGATTAGAACAACTGTGGGAAAACTGGAATTGTTTCACAAACAAATTCATCTTCCTTTGGCTATCTTGGATGGCAATAAAGGTGACATTAGAGAGAAAGATTCTATTTCAATAACACACTTTTGGGGGTGATAGTTGCTGGTTCTGAAGAATGACCTTTGGGCCTTTGTTCTCTGCCTCTAAAACTGGACGGGATCCTGAATCCTTCTGGTTTTCTTGATTCTCTAGGACTATGACTCTGTGAACGACGGTTTCCAACATTCTCCCATTCTCCTATCTTAAAACCATTAAGAACTAAAACCGTATCCCCCCCCCCCCCCCAAGCCTGGCAAAGAAGCTCGACCACGTGAAAGAAACTTTGAGGGAACTGGCCACACTAGCTCATCATCCATAGACAGTGTTTGTGCCGGCGGCTCCATGGGCCACTCGAAATGAGACATTGGACCTACACCCCAGAACAGCCCGTCAGATTGTCCCTGCCCACTCCCACTCTGCCCAAGGATGCTTCAAGCCTGACATCTAGAGACTGTTAGGGTACGGAGTCGACCACCCCTCCATGAGACAGAGAACACTCGATAATGCAAGTCCCACAGCGTGGTTTATTTCCAGCTAGCTGGGGTCCAAGAATCTGCCCAGCGCGGCGGGTTTCAACAAGGACCCCGAGCACTCAAAGCCATGGGTTTATCGAGCATTTTCAAGGCACTTTTTCATAGCTACAGACCTATCTTGCGCCCCACTTTGACAGTTTCACTTTTTGCCACCCCGGCGTGTCACCCTGGTGGTTAAGGGAGATTTAGGTCTAGAAGAAACTTAACTTGAGTGACATTTCCCTCCACCTCGGCCTCCTTCAGTTTTATGGTGGGGAGGGCGACCTTAGGCTTCAAGGAACTGAGCTATTCATCTCTGGAAATTGGGCTATGGAGAAGATGACTTCTTTGTTGTCAATCACTAGGACATTTGTGAACCGAGGGAGACTCCTGTCTTGCAGGATTGCTGTGATCTCTGCAAGTTAACTCTTTGTTTTTTATGAACATCTGGTCCCGGTGGCGCCACCGCCACCGCCTAAGCGCCCCGGTGGTAGAGGAGTAAGTTGCTTTTTCAGGTTGGAGCTAGTTCCTCTTATCTCGAGTCACGTACGCAGTAGGGCCTGTTAGCGATGCTCAGGAAAATGGCTTCCCGGCCTTCAGGATGGCCATTCTTATGCTCACCCACTCTTACAGCGCAAGGTGCCAGCTTTTGCTTTGCCAAGATGGCTGTACTTCTGACAGGGCTAGGCTCGAGGTGGGTACGGTCTTGTTTTTCTTGGCCTCCACACCCGGAGCTGGTTTCCGGGACTTGTTTCTAAGTCCCCTGGGGGAAGGGGATCAGGGACAGTCTAGGGGTTAAACAACAAAGTTCTTGTTTCACCTCCATGGAAGCCTCTGGCTCAAATAAAAAATATCAAATAGGGCCTTACAAGACCTCACTGGCAGCACTCCAGACTTAGATACTGGGTTGAGCCCTTGTTTCAACCAGTAACCAGTGTTTTCCTTTGGGTTTTGCATAGAAGTGCCTCTTCTTAACTGCCGGATTGCTAGATGAATGAGGCAGAGTCTATGATCCTTAACTCCACTTGCTGCACCTGTATTAACTCTTCTTTGGAAATAAGAACCCATAGAGATAGGGGCACCTGGCTGGCTCGGTCGGTAGAACACACGACGCTTGATCTCGGGGTTGTGAGTTCGAGCCCCGCACTGGGTGCAGAGATTCCTTTCTTTTTTTTTTTTTTTCTCCCCCCCCCCCCCTCTAAAGATTGTATTGATTTATTTGGCAGACAGGGGTCATAAGTAGGCAGAGAGACACGCAGAGAGAGAGGAGGAAGCAGGCCCCCCGCGGAACGGAGAGCCCAATGTAGGGCTCGATCCCAGGACCCTGGGATCATGACCTCGGCCAAAGGCAGAGAACTTTAACCCACTGAGCCACCCAGGCGCCCCAAGGTGCAGAGATGACTTAATAAAAATCTTTAAAGACAGAAGAGGGGGGAGAGAAAGGAGAAGGAGTAGGGCCCCTGATAATAAAAGGCAAACACTAAGCTACTTGGCTAGAAGAAACCCTTAACCCTCCACAACCTTTGCCCCCTTCCCCAGCTGGGGGAGGGGCTCAGACTAATTTACTCATCTGTATTCTTTGATTGATTGATTGATTGATTGATTTGACAGAGAGAGAGAGAGAGAGAGAGAGATCACCAATAGGCCGAGAGGCGGTGGGGCCGGGCGGGGGGGGGGGGGGGGGGGGGGGCAGGCTCCCTACTGAGCAGAGAGCCCGATGTGGGGCTCGAACCCAGGACCCTGGGATCATGATCTGAGCCGAAGGTGGAGGCTTAACCCACTGAGCCACCCAGGTGCCCCTCACGTGTATTCTTGGATGCCCACCGATGCCAGGTCAATTTGAGAGAGAATGAGACTATTGGGTTAGACTCTACTGTTACTATTCCTTACAAGTGTACTTGGGGATAAAATCAATGATGCCATATGGTACCAAACCGTGTAGAGAAATATCCAAGCCCTCAGAGAGGGAACTCTCTCTGAGACCCCCACCATTGGCACTAGGGACCAAAAATTGCGATCTGCCCTGTCTCAGATCCTTCCATTCCAAAGCCTCCACTGCACCCTCATTCAGCTTGAAGCAGTTATAGAAGGCAGACCTCTGCCCCTGTTCCATAGCAATGGAATGAAGGATTGACCATGGGGAATGATAACAGGGGAAAACAGAGCATGTCTGACTCCCTGTTGTTTCTAGTCCCTTTTAACCTACAGGGGAAAAGCCTCTGTTGAGCCCGGCACATAGGCATGTTACCGCTAAGATGTACAGAAACTTCTTTACCATAAACCTACCTCCCCTGAGGAAATAAAAGAATAGCCACAGCATAACTTGACAGGGGTGGTGGGAGGGATGGATGGAAACCATGCCCCATAAGGTAAATGGGCTGATGCTGGCTGAAAGCTCCAAGCCTGTTTTTCAGAAAATTGGTTCCCCCTACTGAGCTACCGTCTCGTTTCAGGCCTTGCTACCAAATACCAGGCATCTCTGCAGAAGTCTGGACTGAAGGTCGACGGATGGGGCTGCAGCTTATCAACAAGCACGGCCCTGATACTCCTTACCTGAGAGAAGGAGCCTGAGACCCCGTTCCGGTTAGACCAGCTCTCACAGCATGCCCACAGCCCCTTCTCCTTCTCCTAAGGTAACCTCCTGACATAAGGGACTCAATGATCCTCCTTCTCAGGTCAAGTCTCCACCCCAAAGTAAACATGGGGATAGAGGGTCCATAGGATGTTTCCCCACTGTGCAGGCTCCATCGTTCCCCGTGAATAATCGTTCATGTCCCTGCCCTTTTTCTTTTGAAGTTTGATTGTTATTTAGTAAGTTAGTTGGTTATTTCAGAGAGAGAGAGAGAGAGAGAGAGAGAGAGAGAGCGCGCGAGAGCGCGAGCGAGCGCACACGCATGAACACACGAGTGGGGGGAGGGACAGAGGGAGAGGGAGAAGACTCCCCACTGAGCAGGGAGCCCCAGAGGGGCAGGGCTCAGTCTCAGTACCCTGAGATCATGACCTGAGCTGAAGGCAGACGCTTCATAGACTGCGGCGCCCCTCCATTCCTTTTTTTTTGGGGGGGGGGGAGAACAACATGACATACTTTTATGTTTTAAAAAATTCCATTCATTCATTCATTTTCCATTATCTGTGGACCCAATGCAGGGCTTGAACTCATGATCCTGACTGAGATCAGATTCACAGTCCTGTGCTCTTTTGACTGAGCCAGCCAGGTGCTCCCTCCAGTGCATTTTTTTAAACAACCCAGGGATCAAGGCTCGGAGTGACCATTTGCCCAATGAGACCCACACTCACCCCTCTGTGCAGAGGTGCTATCTGTGGAGCTGGTTTATGGTTCCCCATCTTCCCTCCTTCTTTTAGTGGACAGAAAGTGGCGTGTGAAACAGCCAGTGGCTATGTGGAAATGAGACAGAGGGTTTCCCTTGGAAAGCAGGTGGGAGAGGGAGGACCGGTCGAGGGATAATCAATCAACTGTTCCCGTCGCCTTAGAGGAGTGGGCTTGCTCGGCCCTGTAACTCGGTGGATGAGTGAGAACTGTCCCCTGTCAGGCCACTCTTAAGCTCTTATCCCTTATCACTCCATGCCTGTGTTTGCCTTCTGACCCCTAAGACACCAGCGTCATCAGTCCATGCCTGTGTTTGGCCTCTCCGTCCTAAGACACCACCATCCTGTGTTTCCTGTCCCTCTCCGACTGACCCAGCCACACCATGCCACACCCTCCTACCTGCACCACCCCCCCCCCCCCTTGGAAGGCTTTCAGGTCAGACGTCATCCTCCACATCCATGATTCCCAAAGGGTTTACCGGCATTTCCTGGGTTAGGAAAAGGAGGGGACTCTTTTTGCCCCCAGATAAGGTCAGCTCTTGAGACACGCTCTGTCTCCTTCCCCCTTGCCTCCTCCCTCCCGAAGTTTGCAAGCCACAGCCTAAGGGTTGGGGGATTTGAAGCACGCCATTCAAAGGAGAGAAGCCCCAGGCTCTGACTTTAACAGAAAACTTTCTGCATTTGAATGAAACGATTTGATTGAATGAGGCCCATGAGAATGGATCACCCTGAACCTCCCTTCAGCGGTCCTCCCATCCCCCACGCCCCACCCCTGCCGTCTTCAGGTCGAATGGAGAGCAGTAGGCTGGGGGTGGGGATGGCGGGGGGGAGGGGGGGAGGGGGTGTGGCGGGCGTGGTGGTGGTGGTGGTGGTGGTGGTGGTGCTGTTCATCCTAAGTAGTGAACGAGGCCCCGGGTCCCTAGGAAAAAAGTCACGGTCGGGTACAGATGAGTTGGTCTCTCAGGCAAAGTGGTCCAACTGTGGGCAACAGTTCTGTGGATGAGGGGAGATTTTTTTCTGGGATCATGCTCACATAGACGTCCCCGGCTGAGAAGAGGGCAGGGGGAGCCCTGGTAGGGGGAGGCGGACCCAGATCCGGAGCTCTGGACTATAGCTACTGCCTGCCCCCGGGTTGGGGGGGGTGGGGGGGTGGGGGCTGAGGGTGGTGGGGTCCGCTCACGCTGACTCCTGCAGCTCAATTCATTCTGGGAACCTTCTATTTTTTTCTGCGGAGGTGCCAGGTGCTGCGACGGCCAAAGCTCAACTCTTCTCTTTGCCTAGTTCTTTTTTTTTTTTTTTTTTTTAAAGATTTTATTTATTTATTTGACAGAGAGAGATCACAAGCAGGCAGAGAGGCAGGCAGAGAGAGTGAGAGGGAAGCAGGCTCCCTGCCGAGCAGAGAGCCCGATGCGGGACTCGATCCCAGGATCCTGAAATCATGACCCGAGCCGAAGGCAGCGGCCCAAACCACTGAGCCACCCAGGCGCCCCATTTTTTTTTTTTTTAATATTTTATTTATTTGACAGAGAGAAATCACAACTAGACAGAGAGGCAGGCAGAGAGAGAGAAGGAGGCAGGTTCCCCGCGGAGCAGAGAGCCTGATGCGGGGCTCGATCCCAGGACCCTGAGACCATGACCTGAGCCGAAGGCAGAGGCTTTAACCCACTGAGCCACCCAGGCGCCCCTCTTTGCCTAGTTCTTAAAAGGCCTGATTCTCCTGTCTTCCTGGTAGAGGGACCGAGCCACACCCTCCCATCCTGCCGGACACCCCGTGCAAATACTTCCACTTGAAGAGGGCTTTCACCTCGTTCCGAAAGTAAACAAACTACACCCACCCACACCCATCCCGTGGTCACCAATCCCTAAAACCAACCCACAGAAACCCAGCGGGTCTTCTGCAGCCCAAGGGTGCTTTAGAGAGTCACTCTCTTCAACACACCTTAGGCTCAAGGACGTGCTGCTGTCTCTCTTTCTCTGGCACAATTCCATCCAGGGATGAGCCTCGTACTGTATCGGCAAGATACAGTGCTCCTGGGAGCCGGGGACAGCAGACAACACTCACCGGATGATAGCACCCTACCTTTGGAATGACGTCCATACCTAAGCATGGTCTCTGGAAATCTTTGACATTGGCGTGCCTCTGCCGAGATCATTGCTTGGGACACTCCAGCCTCTAGAGCCGATCTTGTCTATGTTCCTCTGACCGTTACTTGCCCTTACTGTTCGCCTGATATTTTGCCTGATTGTTTATGGAGAGATTATATCCCTTCTGGCAAGAGCTGAATGTGAATCCTCTGCTCACCCCACCATGGAGAAGAATATGCACAGGCCCACACCCCTCTTCTCCTTCTCCACCATGTTGATGGAAAATGTGGGCCGCCCTCCCTCCGTCCTGTCAAAACCCAAACCTGAGATAAGGTTTAGATGTAAAGGAAACCAGAATACTGTGTTGAACTACAGACACTTCTTTTTTTTTTTTTTTTTTTAGATTTTATTTACTTATTTGACAGACAGAGATCACAAGTAGGAAGAGAAGCAGGCAGAGAGAGAGAGGAGGAAGCAGGCTCCCTGTGAGCAGAGAGCCTGATGCGGGGCTCGACCCCAGGACCCTGGGATCTTGACCTGAGCCGAAGGCAGAGGCTTAACCCACTGAGCCACCCAGGCGCCCCAACTACAGACACTTCTAAAACGTAGCAGCAGGGGCGCCTGGGTGGCTCAGTGGTTTAGGCCACTGCCTTCGGCTCAGGTCATGATCTCAGGGTCCTGGGATCGAGTCCCGCATCGGGCTCTCTGCTCGGCAGGGAGCCTGCTTCCCTCTCACTCTCTCTGCTTGCCTCTCTGCCTACTTGTGATCTCTCTCTGTCAAATAAATAAATAAAATCTTAAAAAAAAATAAAATATTTAAAACGTAGCAGCAGCATCAGCAGCAGCAGCAGAAAACACACACACCCCCCCCCCCCAACTGCAGGTGCAAGGAGGGAGAGATAACTCTCCCCCCTTTCTCCCCTGAAGCATCCTCTGCCCATTCCCCTGGGAGATGTCTCCCCTATCGCAGAAGGGGGAGTGAGTGACATCCTTTTTTCTTTCTTTCTTTCTTTCTTTCTTTCTTTCTTTCTTTCTTTCTTTCTTCTTCTTCTTCTTCTTCTTCTTCTTCTTCTTCTTCTTCTTCTTCTTCTTTTTTGAGTGAGTGAGTGAGTGAGAGAGGGGGGGGGAACACACACACACACGCATGTATATATGTATATACGCACATATATGTATATGTGTACACACACGCACGCACACACATCTATTCTGGGCGTGCGGAAGCAGGGGGAGGGGCAGGGCAGGCAGAGGGAGAGGGAGAAGCAGGCTCCCCGCTGAGCAAGGAGCCTGAAGTGGGACTCGATCCCAGGAATGTGGGATCAGGACCTGAGCCAAAGGCAGCCGCTTACCCTTAAGGGACTAAGCCACCCAGATACCCTGTGAGGGACATTCTTATCTTCAAGGACAGGAAGTTGAGAATGAACATGAGAATTCTGGACAAACTGATCTTGTTTGTTTGTTTGTTTGTTTGTTTCTTTCTTTCTTTCTTTCCTCCAAAATCGTGTGTTCTTGTAGACTCCCCACACAGTGTAGTTACTCTGCCACAATCGCCTCTTCTTTTTTTTTTTTTTTTTTTTTAAGATTTATTTATTTATTTGACAGAGAGAGAGATCACAAGTAGGCAGAGAGGCAGGCAGAGAGAGAGGAGGAAGCAGTCTCCCTGCAGAGCAGAGAGCCCGATGCGGGGCTCGATCCCAGGACCCTGAGATCATGACCTGAGCCGAAGGCAGCGGCTTAATCCACTGAGCCACCCAGGCGCCCCACAATCGCCTCTTCTTGTTCAACCCAATATACCAGCAACTAGGATTTGCTCCTTCTCAGGGTCTGGCTTTCCTCGGGAGGGCTTTTTCATGGGACACTTTTAGGAAACAAATTTGTAGGCTCCTTTTCCTGTTACTCTGTCTCATGTCAATGTCATCCTTAGGGTCTGCCACCAACCCTGAGGTCTTCCTTTCCAGCATCTTTGAATCCTCCCTCCTTCATGACCTCGTTCCTTCCGTGCACAGCCCTCCGCTCGGCTCCCGTGCCCCCCCCCCCCCCACCAAGGCCAGACATATGGGTGATGGCCTCTCCAAGCTAAACATACTCTTACTGTATGACACAGCAATCCTGCTCCTTGGTATGCATCGATGACCCAAACGAGTTGAAGATGGATGTCTGCACAGAAACCGACACGCAGACGTTCACGGCCCCTTCACTAGGAACGGCTTGAACCTGGAGGCAATCAAGAAGTCCCTCAGGAGGAGAATGGATCCAGAGACTGGGGTACATCCAGGCCACGAAAGAAATGGCTCTCGGGGCTTTGGAAAGAGATGAGCGAGCTCTGGGGAGCTATGGGGAGCCAGGTAGGGAAACTCCCGCGTGTCTTGCTGACTGAGAGAAGCCGGTCAGAAGAGAAGAGGTGAACCCACCTCACGGTTCCAACTCCATGTGACATGCTGAAGGAGGCCAAACGATGGAGAGGGTCACGAGATCAGTAGGCTGGAGAGCCGAGTATGAACTGTAGCAGACAGCATCATGGACGGACAGGTGTGGGCAGAGGGTTTCTCCCCCTCTTGGACCAGGTTTGGCTTCAAAGGAGTGCAGCCCAAATTGGAACCAAAGGAGGCAGGATGCTTCCCGAAAAATCTCAAGGAAAAGTACTGCAAGCAACAGGAATAGCTACTGGTCAGGCTCTGGAGGAAAGGGTGGAGAGATTCAGCCCGTTGGCCTGAAAGTTGGCGGTAACTGTCTTCTCCCAGAATATGGAGGCATCGGAGTAGTTCTAGATGACGTGGAGTATTTTCTTACTTAGGGACGGTGACATTCTGAGGAAATATAGAGACTGAAAAAAAATCATGATTGCGATGGCATCCCGTGAAACTACTCAGTCCACTGAAGTGGTGAAATCTTGCCCCGTGTGAGTAATTTCCATGGCAGGCAGGCGAAAGGGACAACAAAGATCCATCGGCTGCCAGGGGTTTTGGTGGGGGTGGAGGGTGTGGGGTGGGGGGGTGGGGGGGAGGGTGCAGGTGGGTGGGTAGGGTGACTAGGCAGAGCACAGAGGATTTTTAAGGCGGTGGAACCATTCAGAGAGCTACTGTGGTGGTGAGATACCTTTGTCGAAACCCACAGAAGGAGGGGTGCCTGGGTGGCTCAGTGAGTCAAGTCTCTGCCTTCGGCTCTGGTCATGACCTCCGGGTCCTGGGATCGAGCCCCGAATCGGGCTCTCTGCTTGGCGGGGAGCCTGCTTTCCCCTTTCTCTCTGCCTACTTGTGATCTGTCTGTCTGTCTGTCTGTCTGTCTGTCCGTCCGTCTCTCTCTCTCTCTCTCTCTCTCTCTGTCAAATAAATAAATAAAATCGTTATAAAAAGGAAAACAAAACCCCAGAGAATGGACAATGTTGGGCTCTGAGTGGGTGATGATGATGCCTCAGTGTGGATTCATCCCTTGTAAGCGATACACCAGGTTTGCCACGGATGGTCGGTTGGTCGGTAGGCTTCTGGGGGAGTGGGAAGCTCTCAGGGAGCAGGCCTGTGCCTCTGAGTGTTGGGGGGCGGGGCAGGGGCCAGTGAGCCGTGACCGATGGCAGAGCAGGTGCCCTGTGGGTACTGCCCGTATTCTCCAGTGAATTTGGCTGTGAACCCAAAACCACTCAGAATAAGTAAATAAGTAAGTAAGTAAGTGAATAAACAAATAAATACAAACAAAGGCCCATGAAACGTGCGTGCGCGCACGCGCGCACGCACACGCACACACACACACACACACACACACACACACACACACACACACACGAAGGAACAAACCCCAAAACAGACAGACAGGCAGACCGGATGTGGAGCTGCCGGGGAAATGGCCAAGCAAGAATTGCAGAGATGGGTTTGGTGCAAAAGGGTGCTTTTCTTACAGCACGGGGACAGGACCTGTGGGCAGAAAGAGCCGTGCTGGGATTGTGAGGGGTCACTGGTGATACGGTTTCCAGTTAGTGGGGGTTAGGGATGAGGTCAGTCTCCAAGGAATGTGTGTATGGTGCGAGCAAGGTCTCCGAGACCTTGCGGGGCTCCCCGCTGTCAAGGTGAGGTGAGTCCCTCTTGTTTTAGCCAAGCGTGAGTCATGGGACCCTTTCGATGTGTGTCTGTGGACCCCGTGTTGGAAGAGGGATGTTAGCCTATCGTGGGCATGGGTGGCTGTCGGAGTGAAGGGACACTGACTAGAGCGAATCCTCACGGGTAAAGCATGGAACGAAATCCTTGAGGGAGTTGTAGGGGTGTTCCACCCTCTATGTGTGTCAGGGATTCATCAGTGGGTTACAAGTGGTCAGGGGACCTCGCTGTTGCCTCCTTTCTCTTGCCTTGGCTCTCTTCATCTGGTCCGAGTGACATTCCAGGTGGACAATCTCCCTGCTGGGTGGGGGTGTTTGGTCGTGGTGGTGGACACACATTCTCCTCTACCTGCTTAGGGTCTGTGGCTGGGCCTAGGATGGCGACCGACAGAAGAGGTTCCCTGGAGAAGGGCATCCAACCGTGGGTAGGTGTTTGCCTGCCCAGGGGCGCCTTCCCAAGGGCCTAAAGACGGGGACTCGAGGGGTGCCTGGGTGGTTCGGTAGGTTGGGCCTCCGCCTTCCACTCAGGTCATGATCTCCGGGTCCTGGGATCGAGCCCTGCATCGGGCTCTCTGCTCGATGGGGAGCTTGCTTCCCGCCCCCCCCCCCGGCCCCCCCTCTCTGCCTACTTGTGATCTCTGTCTCTCCAATAAGTCAATAAGATAAAATCTTAAAAAAAAGAAGAAAAGAAAAGAAAAGAAAAATGAAAGACAAGACAAGACAAGACAAGACAAGACAAGACAAGACAAGACAGGGACTCGATCCACGAAGAACGGACAAGACCAGGGGGTTTGGGCAAGGGGCAGGCAGGCCGTGGCAAAGACAGCCCCGGGAGGACGGGGGTGGGGGTGGGGGTGGGGGGGGGGGGGGCCTGGTTGAAGAAGTTTCATCGACATGGACGGTTCAGACCCTAATTCTCTGGCTCCCCTCTCCTGTCTCTGGTGATGGAGGCTGGCTTTCTGCTTCCTGGTTCCTACAAGGAGTGGAATTTGAGATAACTGACGTGCCACAGTGGGCACCTTTTCGGGGTGACAGGTTCTGGTTTCCTTCAGGGCAGTCTGGGGAAGTGGCTCACGGGTGGGTCCTGGTTCCTCGGGAATCCCTCTCCCCATCCCTGGTCCCGCCAGCCATCGCTGGCTCCTCTCTTTCCGGCCATTCCCGGGGCTCCTCCGCAGCGGCAGGGTGCCTGGGCATAGGCTCCTGGGCCTGGGTGTTGAAAAGAAAATCGGAAGTTTCCCTGCCATTCGACCCTGGGCCCTGCAGAGTTTGTCCTTGCTACGGTTCTTCTGTCTTTCTTTTTCTTTTTCTTTTTTTTTTTTTAAGATTTATTTATTTATCTGACAGACAGAGATCACAAGCAGGCAGAGAGGCAGGCAGAGAGAGAGCAGGAAGCAGGCCTCCTGCTGAGCAGAGAGCCCGAGGTGGGGCTCGATCCCAGGACCCTGGGATCATGACCTGAGCCGAAGGCAGAGGCTTTAACCCACGGAGCCACCCAGGCGCCCCTTCTTCTGTCTTTTTAATCGCCTCTGGGATGATCAGGGATGGACTCCCTGCCTCTCAACCCCAGACTTCATGTCCCTTTGGAATTAGACATAAAACGGCCTCGCTGGTTTTCTGAGTCGGTGGCCTTGTCGTAGACACGACCTGCTCGAAGGGACCTGACCCTGAAAATCTTGGATTTCTTCCTTGCCCTTGGCTGTGTGGCAGACTTCCCATACGGAATGGATTGTACACCCCCCCACCCCCCCCACCCCCGTTCTCCTAGTGACCCTGATCCGACCTCTGGGAGCGTTTCCTCATTTTGTCTCTCTCTGAGCAACACCCTCTACCACTACCACCACCCCCCCCCCCCACCTCCCACTCCCGGCTGATCCCTCAGGCCTCTGTGTGTCCTTTGCCCTTGGGTCCCCTTCAGAGGGTGTTTCACAGAGTCTAGGGTTTTAATTTTGGTGACTTCCAACCCCTCCGTTTCTTTTTTTTACGGATCGCGCCTCAGGTGTCCAGTCTTAAACCCTCTTTGCCTGGCCCTAGATCCCCAGCTTTCCCCCTAGAATCCTCCCCCACACACACACACACACACACACACACACACACACACACACACACACACGTGTGTTCCGGTGTTCTGTTTCCCATGGAAGTGTGAGATCCGTTTGGAGTTCACATTTGTAGGAGGGGTGAGATCTGCCTGTTTGGATGGAAGCTTTCCTCTTCCTCTTTCTTTCTTTCTTTCTTTCTTTCTTTTCCCTCCTTAAAAAAGAATGTTGTTGTTGTTGTTGTTGGTGGTGGTGGTGGTGGTGGTGGTAGGGAGGGAGGACGAAGGAAGGAAGGAGCGAAGGACCCGAAAGGAGGGTCAGGGAGAGGGAGGTGAGAAGCAGAGTCTCTGCTGAGTAGGGAGCCCCAGTGGATGGATGCGGGGCTCGATCCCAGGACCCAGAGATCATGACCTGAGCTAAAGGCAGAGACGTTTCACCGACCGAGCCACTCAGGCACCCCAGTTGTCTTGTTTCTTTGCCTGCCTGCCTGCCTGCATGTTGGGTCTGTGGATGTCTGATGACTGACTGTCCTCTGATTTCGTGGGGAGGTGGGCCATGTTTCCTCCTTTGAACGGCCTTTGCGCTTGGGCATATCTCTTTCGGTATCTGTTCCGTGCCATCGATTCATCGACCGACCGACCGTGTCTGTCTGTCTGCCAACATCGCAGGGTCTCCATGGCCTCTGCAAAGAAAGCATTCGACCAGGGGCGACTTTATTTCCGATTTTTGCTTTGTTTTCCTTTGTTGTGTTTGACAGACATCGCCATAGCGGTTCAAATTTCTTGGGCGTGTCAGCTCTGTACACCCACCCAGGGTGGCCCTGGAACTCAGGACCCCCACAGATCAAGAGTTGCCTTCCTTGGGGGTCCTCCGGACCGAGCCAGCTAGGTGCCCTGAAAGACGTGTCCTTGAAACACAGGTGTGAAGTCTGCGCCCATGAACTTTGCACTGGGAAACCTTATTTGGATCGTCACACTCTTGGGGAAATACTGCTGAAAGAACGTCGTGTAGCCAACGATGGAGGAACCGACTTGGGAGGAAAACCTTCTTTTCCAGGTTCTGCTGTTTGGTCAATTCTCTCGACTCAATAGGGGCCCAGCCTTCAGAGTCACAGTATTTGCTTGATGTCTCTCTTGTCTGCGTTTTCCTCGTGTACTTTTATAGTGAGTGCTCCGGATGGATGGTTGACAGAGAACAGTTTACATCCCGGGGCATGTGTGTGTGTGTGTGTGTGTGTGTGTGTGTGTGTGTGTGTGTGAGAGAGAGAGAGAGAGAGAGAGAGAGAGAGAGAGAGGGAGGGAGAGGTGTGTGTGTGGGGGGGGGGCACGGCGGGGGTGAGATGGGTAGGGATTGTTGCAAAGTGGGATCAGGGATTCACGGAGGTGAGAAGGCGGCAAAGAGAAAGGCTTGGAAAGGAAGCCATGAAAAAGCCCATGTTCAAATGGTGAAGTTTCATGGGAGAAGAGTTACCTCTAATCAAAGGCATTCTTGCTGGACAGTAGCTTCTGCCCTCTCCGCTGGGGGATAGGAGGGCCAAGGTTTTGAAAGGTTCCTCCTGGGCTTTTGTAAAGCACAAAAGCGCCAGAGCACCTAGACAGGATGCTGCTGCTCTGTTGCCCTCTAGTGTCCTCTCCCCCTGCCACTGTTTCTGTTTTCCTCTGACCCCACTTCCTGCCCAGGGGTGTTTATCTTGGATAGATAATGCTGCTGCTGCTGCTGCTGCTGCGCGCGCGCGTGCGTGCGTGCGTGTGTGTGTGTGTGTGTGTGTGTGTGTCTTCAAGGTTTTATATTTTTAGGTAATCTCTCCACCCATCCATCCAGCGTGGTGCTGGAACTCAGGACCCCCCCCCCCCCCCCCCCGCAGGTCAAGAGTCGCAGTCGTGTGGTCCTCAGAGGGAGCCAGTCAGGCGCCCCGAGATACGTGTACTTGAAAATCCAGCAAACAAAGAAAAGAACCAACGAATAAAGTTTTTTGTTTTTTGTTTTTTTTTCCTTCACAGGCCGGGGGAAGTTCTACGCCTTGTCCCCCCCCCGCCACACATCAGGGGATAGTTAGTTCATCATCAATATTTACCTCTTCTCAAGCACCGGCCCCTCCCCTCCCCGCCCCGCCCCGCCCCGCCCCGCCCCGCCGCCGTGTCCTAGAGTTGGACCGCGCGGCTGTTCCGGAACTGGATTTCTTCAGTGAATGGCTATTTTAACTCTCTCTCTCTCTCTCTCTCTCTCTCTCTCTCTCTCCCTCCCTGTTTTTTTTTTTTTTTTCTTCAAGATTTTATTTGTTTGACAGAGAGAGGTCACAAGTAGGCAGAGAGACAGACAGAGAGAGAGGGGGAAGCAGGCTTCCCGCTGAGCAGAGAGTCTGATGTGGGGCTCGATCCCAGGACCCTGAGACCATGACCTGAGCTGAAGGCAGAGGCTTCACCCCCTGAGCCACCCAGGCACCCCTATTTTAACTCTCTTCCTCCCCATTCCGTGCCGCCTCCCTGCCGTCCCACCCCCCCTCCACTGCCCCCCACCCCCGCCCCGGGGTTTATTCCGCTTTTGGTCACGGATGCCACGACCCTGCCTTGGCACCGATGTTCCCCACAGCTGTTTGTTGTCCTTAGACATCATCGTGGTACGGGCAGAGACAGGTTCAGTGAGCACCTTTCTGGGGGTGTGTGTCAGTCACCCCCTTTCCGTCCTCCCGAGGTGTCATCGTTGGCTTCAGAGTAGACCTCCTGCCCTTGAAATGCTAGGAAAAAAACGGTTCATCCGTTGTTGGTTTAGGAGTGCGCGCGTGTGGGATGCCTGGGGGGGGGGGGGGCCTCAGTAGATGAAGCCTCTGCCTTCAGCTCAGGTCACGATCTCAGGGTCTTGGGATCGAGTCCCGCATCGGGCTCTCTGCTGGACAGGGAGGCTACTTCCTCCTCTCTGTCTCTCTGCCTGCTCGTGATCTCTGTCTGTCAAATAAATAAATAAAATCTTCAACAACAACAACAACAACAACAACAACAACAACAACAACAACAACAACATTAAAAGGAGTACTCGCGTGGGTCTCGGTTTTACAGTCCCTGCCCGGGGACATTTGTCTAAGTCCTCCCGGAGGCCCGGGCGCCCGCTTGCTCACATGCCACAGTGGGAAGCTGGTGCCTCCAGGCCTGCCGGGCCGCCGGGGGTGGGGGTGGGGTGGGGTGGGTGGGTGGGTGTGTGTGTGTGTGTGTGTGTGTGTGTGTGTGTGTGTGTCCCCCGTGGCGAATCGGGCCCCCCCCTTCCGGCGGCAGCGGCCCGGACGCGTTCCCCAAGTCTCCCCTGGGCGAGCTGGAGTCGCGCCGTGCCTGCCGTGAGCTGCCGAGGCTGACGCCCCGGGGCCGCGCGCCCCTCCGAAGTGGGCCGGGAGGGGATCGGGCGGCCTGGCGGCCGGCCTCGCGACTGTCACTGGCCCTGCGTTCCGGATCTGCCTCGGTGTCTTTCGTGGCGGTTGTCTGGCGGCACCTGGCGGCCGCTTTTATATAGCGTCTCCCCGCCGGAACGTGGGCGATGTCGGCAAGGGATGGCATTTGGCCGCGGTCCCCAAGCTGGAGTTCCGGGAGGCCGGCGACACTAGAGCGATCGTCCCCGCGGTCTCTGGGGCGTCGGCGCGCGATCGGCTCGCGGGAGATTGAAACCCCAGGTATATGGGGGAGCAGCGGCGCCGCCCCCGCCGTCGCCGCCTTCTCCTCCTCCTGGCTCTCGCGGAGGGGTGTTGGGGGCTTCCTGGAGGGGTCGACCAGCACCCGCCGGTGCCCCCTCCTCCGCCCGCCTGCCCGCCGGCGTGGGAATGGGAGACAGTGTGTGCGTGCGGTGCGAGGACGCCGTTCGGCCTGTGGCTCTGGTCGTTCATCGGGCCTTCCGTGTCCCACGTGTCCCTTGTGTCCCGTGTCACACTCGGGCGGTTGGGGACCGGCCCGAGCCTCGCCGGGAAGCCGGTGGATGGCGCGAGGGGTCCGTCCGCGGGCACGCGTGGGGTCCTGGTCGTCGCCCCCGATTTTCTCACCAAGTTTTCCGAGGCCCGCTGCGTAAGGTGGGGACCGGCTCGGACCGGCTCGGACCGGGCCGGGCCGGCCGTGCGGGCGGCGCCACGCCGCGAGGGGAGGCACGGGCCGCGATGTCCATGGAGGTCGGGCCATCAGGGGGCGCCTCCGCGGGTCCGCCCCCTCTCCCAGTCCCAGCCCGGGAGCCGGCGACCGCTCGGACCGGCTCGGACCGGCTCGGACCGGCTCGGACCGGGCCGTGGCGGCCGTGCGGCGCCACGCGGCGAGTGGAGGCACGGGCCGCGAGGGAGAGGGAGAGGGAGAAGGAGGCGAGGGCCGGCAGGTCCCTCCGCAGAACTTGATTTTTTTTTGAGGGCCGGCAGGTCCCTCCGCAGAACTTGATGATTTTTTTTTTGAGGGCCGGCAGGTCCCCTCCGCAGAACTTGATTTTTTTTGAGGGCCGGCAGGTCCCTCCGCAGAACTTGATTTTTTTTTTGAGGGCCGGCAGGTCCCTCCGCAGAACTTGATTTTTTTTGAGGGCCGGCAGGTCCCTCCGCAGAACTTGATTTTTTTTTTGAGGGCCGGCAGGTCCCTCCGCAGAACTTGATTTTTTTTGAGGGCCGGCGGGTCCCTCCGCAGAACTTGATTTTTTTTTGAGGGCCGGCAGGTCCCCTCCGCAGAACTTGATTTTTTTTTTGAGGGCCGGCAGGTCCCTCCGCAGAACTTGATTTTTTTTGAGGGCTGGCGGGTCCCTCCGCAGAACTTGATTTTTTTTTGAGGGCCGGCAGGTCCCCTCCGCAGAACTTGATTTTTTTTTTGAGGGCCGGCAGGTCCCTCCGCAGAACTTGATTTTTTTTTGAGGGCCGGCAGGTCCCCTCCGCAGAACTTGATTTTTTTTTTGAGGGCCGGCAGGTCCCCTCCGCAGAACTTGATTTTTTTTTTTTTGAGGGCCGGCGGGTCCCTCCGCAGAACTTGATTTTTTTTGAGGGCCGGCGGGTCCCTCCGCAGAACTTGATTTTTTTTTGAGGGCCGGCAGGTCCCCTCCGCAGAACTTGATTTTTTTTTTGAGGGCCGGCAGGTCCCTCCGCAGAACTTGATTTTTTTTGAGGGCTGGCGGGTCCCTCCGCAGAACTTGATTTTTTTTTGAGGGCCGGCAGGTCCCCTCCGCAGAACTTGATTTTTTTTTTGAGGGCCGGCAGGTCCCTCCGCAGAACTTGATTTTTTTTTGAGGGCCGGCAGGTCCCCTCCGCAGAACTTGATTTTTTTTTTGAGGGCCGGCAGGTCCCCTCCGCAGAACTTGATTTTTTTTTTTTTGAGGGCCGGCGGGTCCCTCCGCAGAACTTGATTTTTTTTGAGGGCCGGCGGGTCCCTCCGCAGAACTTGATTTTTTTTTGAGGGCCGGCGGGTCCCTCCGCAGAACTTGATTTTTTTTTTTGAGGGCCGGCGGGTCCCCTCCGCAGAACTTGATTTTTTTTGAGGGCCGGCGGGTCCCTCCGCAGAACTTGATTTTTTTTCTAAGTCCCGACTTGGGGACGACAGGCGGACCAGGGGAGGAGCTACCCGGCCAGGCCCGGGCGGCTCCACCTCCCTCGAGTCCGTGGTCGGTCCCGGCTGCCCGCTCCCCCACGCTCCAGGGGGTCGACCAGATGGCCCTGGGGGTTCCGTGGGGCGCCCCCCCCCCCCCGCTCTTTGCAGGGTAATGGAGCAGTGTTTGGGGCCAGTGGCCAGGCCACGGTCCCACGAGGTCCCGGTGACCCGTGGCTAGGCCCCGCCAGATGGCGTAGCTATTTTGTCCCCGGAAAGGAGCAGGTTTTGTTGCCAGGTAGGTGCTGACACGCTGTTTGAGTGACTCGCCTTAGCGATGTGGGCCTCTGGGTGCGTGCGGGGCTCTGGGCTTGGCCGTGGTGCCAAATCCGGCTCGGCCCTCGCTCGTTGGAGCCGTCCGCGTGGGCCTGTGCGCCGGCTCTCGTGCCCCCAGCTGGTCCCGGGCTGTGGTGCCACCTCTGGTCTCCAGCACCCGAGGGCGGCGTGGGCAAGTGGCGTGGGTCCTTTATCCCGTTCACTCCACGCTGTGGGCGCCCGGCTGCGGCCGTGGTAACCCCCGCTCCGTTCCGCAAGGCTCCGTGCCACGTGTCAGGCGTTCTCCTTGGGTTGCCCGGCTGCTCTTGCCCTGGGCTCGAGGGGTGCCGGCGAGGCTGAAAGCAGGTCCCTCTGGTCGGTTGTCGTCGCCAGGCGTTTCCCCCCTTGGGTTCCTCCTTGGGCACGTTTTCGCTGATCGATGTGGTGATGTCGCGTTCTCCCGGGCCGGGTCTAAGCCGCGTCAGACGAGGGACGGACATTCATGGCGAATGGGACCGCTCTTCTCGTTCTGCCCGTGGGCCCCTCGCTCCTCCTCCTCCTCTGCCACCCGCTGCCGTGGGGGGGTGTTGAGGGGAGGGTGCGGGGGGGTTTGTGGGCTCCGGCCCGACTCTGCTTTCCCACGGTTCTCGCCTCAGGGCGCCCGTGGGTGTGGGGTCCAGCTGACGCAGCGGACACTCTCGCTTGCCGCTCTCGGCTCCTTCACGCGGGGTGAGCCGCCCTCCCTGTGTCGGGGAGGGCCATCCCGAGGCCGCGCTGCTCACCGCCCGGGCGTGCTGAGCGCGTGGCGCCTGGCCCTCTGTGGTGCCCCTGGAGCGCTCCAGGTTGTCTCAGGTGCCTGAGGCCGAGCGGTGGCGTCGTTTCCCGTTCCCAGCGACCCCCTCGGGCTGCCGCTGTCGGTGGTGTGTCCGGAGAGCGGGTGGTGGAAGTCGGTAAGGGAGGCCCACCCGCCCCCCTCTGTGGGGGTGCGGGCACCTCGTCGTCCTCTGGTGCGCGTCGTGCCAGGGCGGTGTGTGTGGACAGGACTTGGTGGGGCGTGTGAGTGACCGCGCCGGGCCGAGCCAGCGCTGCGGCGCCTGGCCAGCCGAGGGCTGCTGCTTCTCTTTGCCCGGCATGCCGTGCCCGTCTCCGCTCCTCTCGTGGCCTCGGTGTGGAGGCCTGAGGTCCCTTCCGGGCGGGGATGGGAGCATGGCGTGCGTAGAAGAGGCAAAGGCGGTCCCCTCGTGGGGCTCTGGCCGCGGGTGCTCAGGATTGTCCTGGGCCTGTCCCTTGCCGCAGACCCACCCCCGCCCCCTCCCAGGCCCTGGAGGCCTTTGGGACGGCGTTTCCTTGGGCGGAGCCCGGTCAGGGGGACGAATGGGTGGGGGCGATGCGCCCTCGGTGAGAAAGCCTTCTCTAGCGATCCGAGAGGGTGCCTTGGGGTACCGGAACCCCCAGCCGCCGCCCCTCCTCTGCGCGTCGTGGCCACCGATGCGGGGTGACTACCGTCGCGTGTTGGGCAGAGCCCCCTCTCCGCGAGGGGTCTGCCGGCCCCGCGGTGGGGCCGAGCGTCGCTCTCTTGCCTACCGCGGCCTGCGCCTCCCCCCTCCGAGTCGGGGGAGGATCCCGCCGGGCCTGGCCGGCGTCTGGCGCGTGGGGCTCCCGCGTGCGTGCGAGTGCGAGAGCGTGCGCGCGCGCGGCCGCTCCCCCGCGGCGTGCGTCTCCTTGCTCTGCGCCGTGCGAGCGGCTGTCTGCCGCCCGCTCCCGTGCCGAGTCGCCGCCGGGGGTGACGTGCGGGCACGGGTCGGGCCGCTCTCGCCTGGGGGCGCTTCCCCCGGGTCGTGGCTCCGGGATGGAGCAGACGGACGGATGGAGGTTCAGACGGGCCCCCGCGCGGCGGGGGTCGCGTTGGGGCCCGGTTCTTGGCGGGGGAAGGTGCGCCAAGGGTGCTGAGGCCGGCCGGCGTCCCCGGGCGTCGCGGGACCGCTCTCGTGCTGGTGGCGGTGGGATCCCGTGCACGTTTACCTGGCGGCCCGGCTCGCGCCTTCGTTGGTGCGCCCTTCCCCCCCCCCGGAACCGCTCCCCACGCGCTGCCGGCCGTCGCCCGCTGTGCGCCCCCTCCCCGTCGCCGCCGACCTTTCCCCCCTACCTTGTCCCCGGCTCGCCTGGACGGCTTTGAAGGCGCGCTGTGCTCTCGATCCATTCCCTCGGGACCGAAACCGGCCTCGCCGCTGTTGGGTGTTGTCCCCCCTCCCCGGGCCTCTAGCGGCCTTGGGCGGGGGGGGGGCATCCCCGGGCGAAGGGCTCTCGGCCCGTTGTGAGGAGGAGAGGCCCGCGTGGGTCCAGTCGGGCGTGGGCACGGAGGGGTGTGGTCGTGCGCGCGGGAGGACGCCCTGTTGGGGGTCGGTCGTGACTCTG